>NC_090247.1:70882627-70907056 GCF_037325665.1 Littorina saxatilis
CAGAATTCGTCCAATTTTTCAAAACAGTCATCTCTATCCCGAGAATTTGTTTCTGCCACAGAAGCCTTCAATTTATCCGCTAAAGATATAAAATGATTATTAAATTCTTCCGCAGATAGTTTTGTTAGATTAGCAGTTGACCTTTTCCGAGATTTATCAAGGATTTCATTTACTGCCCGCCAAATTGTTGCAGTATCTTTCTTATCGGAAATTAATTTCTCAAAGTAACCAGTTTTGGATTGTCTCACACGGTTTAACACCTCATTCCTCTGCTGTTTATATTCGTCTGTCATCTTATTTTCCTTGAAATAATCTCTCAGAGCCATCGCCTCTATAATATCTGATGTTAACCAAGGCGGAAGTCTGGCATGTTTTACTCTATGCTGACGCAGGGGCACGTGCTTATCTATAATTGTGCTTAAAATGCTATACAAGTGATCAAAAGCATCATCTGCAAGACTGAAATCAAAAACGCTCTGAAATGGAGTCCCGCAGTGGGGCACTGCGGTTATGAAATTAAAGGCCCCTCCTGTTTTTGGAACCGCAGGAGCTTTCTAGTTTGCTGTTAGGTAGATTTTTGGTTCCTCTTTCCTGTCATGCTCTCTTTTTCTTCATGAATTCTTTTCTTTTTTCTGCCTTCTTGCTCATTCACCTGTATTTTTTCCAAAAATCTCTTCTCTTGCCGCTTGTCTCGCGATTCATGTATAGTTTAATCTGTTAGTGTTCTGATGTAAGTCCAGCAGTAGATAGGTTAAGCCTATTTTAACATACTGGAAACTGGTAATCTTCCAGTAGGTATTAATTTAGTTTTACTAAAGCCTGCTGGGACACAAGTAATGGGTTAGTGCATTTGTAAACAGGAATCGCTTGACAAGTGGCCCCCTTCATCCCCCCCTTCCTCGTCCTGATATGGCTCTGCGTAGTCGGCTGGACGTTAAGCAACAAATAAACAAACAAACAAAAAAATCTGAAATGGAGCTTCACTAAGATCACGAAAAAATGCAGACTCATCAAAATGTTTAAAAATTCTGTATTCTATGGTCGTGTGGCCATTTGGTCCTGATTTAGGCAAGCGCATAGAGACCGAACAAAAAATGGGCATATGATCGCTAATACTGGAATTGGACACATACACATTAGAAACAATCTTCTTATTATCAGTATATATGTGATCAATAAGAGTTGCAGTTGTGTCTGTTATTCTTGTTGGGTTCAGAACCAGTTGATGAAGACCTAATAAAGTTGTTGTTGAATTCCATACTGTTTGAGGCTTATTCAGATTAATATTAAAATCTCCAAGCAATACAATATCTTTATTGCGTGATTTGACTTTATCCATCATCTGAATGAAATATTCTGACCAAATCGACGTTTTGGCAGGGTTACGATATATATAACCTATGAGCAGAGGCGAGGATTCACAGTTTTTTTTTACTTCAATCCAAATGCACTCAATATTGTCGTCCTCTAAATCAGTTCTTCGTGTTGCAAATTCAGAAATTGATTCATGAATATAGACTGCAATGCCTGTCTGATTCTTCCTTGCGCTGTCGCGTCGCAAAACAGAGTATTGGGGAATGTAAATCAAGTTATCGGCAATTCTCGAGTCGAGCCGTGTTTCGCTCATCCCAAAAACATGAACTGGCTTTGAGCTTTGGTTTAGCAGCACGCATATATCAGGCACTTTGTTAACGAGATGATAGACATTAAGATGTCCAACCTGGAGAGTGTGTTTTGACACGTTTAAATTCATAATATAATAAACAAAATTATTAACAACAACCAAAAATCTGAGAGATGAAATCAATAAACAAACACGGAGAAAAATTAATGCACAAAGAGTAAAAAGTGAAGCAAACAAGTTACGACTTCAGTAACTGGCTAACTTAAGGGAAAAGTCAAGTGAGAAGTAGTAAATCAGAATTTAAAAAAAATTCTGCGAAATGTTATAAGCGTTCGATGCACAGCAATTATTAATGTTCCTGTTAGCACTGCACTCATACACATACAGAATATGATAAAATAAAATTGAACAGTTCGAACAGGGATGAACGATGCGCTACATTAAATCCCCACAACGCCAACACGATTTCACTTTCTTTAGGCAGAGGCATTCATAGTCTCTCCGCAAACGGGTCTGAATCGTAGATTAACACACACAAAGAAGAAACACACGCGTGTTTGGATGCAGATGTTTTCACACTGATAAAGCAGCAGAATACTTGGGGGGTCGGGGACAAAATTAACACAATGTCTGGAGGTGTTGAACGACATAGTTAATAGTTATGAAATCGCATGTGCGAAATCACACTCGTTTAGGTACACTTATTAGTGTACTTTCAGTTACATGAGTTTAGACACACTCACTCACACATACGCACATACACTCACGCCCTACGTACATTTAAATTAGCCTTTTGAAACTACTTAGTAGGATGCTTGGTGCATCCCGGGGGGCCACTGCCCATAGAAGGACGGCTGGGCGTGTGGGTGCATAAAGGGGCTGAGTTGATATTGCCTGAAGGCGTTCATCCAAGGGGGGTAATACATTGTGGGATATTGATGTTCCCCACGTGGAGACAAGGGGAGACTGGGATGGCTGACGTGCTGTTGAGTAAATGGTTGGTTGGCCGGTGGCGGTAGTAGTGGTGGCTGTTTCTGCCACAGTTGCTGCTGCTGTTGTTGCGGCTGAGAGAGAGAGAGAGAGAGAGAGAGAGAGAGAGAGAGAGAGAGAGAGAGAGAGAGAGAAATATGAGTGTATAACTTGCATTAATATAAGGAAATCAGAATCATTAAATGGTTCACAAGCAACCAAAAAAGCACTTGTTTCTCTTCAAATGTGTTTCAGTAAATTTGCGAATTTCCTGCCCCTTGAAAACAGGAAATTCGCAAATTTCCTAGAATTTTTAGGAAATTCGTGAAATCCCCGAGTGAAACAGGAAATTCGCAAATTTACTGAAATTTTCAGGGATTTCGCAAATTTCCTGGTTTTGAGAATTTACTGTAACATATAGACCACATAACAGTTGATAATTCTCCACTTGAATCTCCAGCTGTCCCTAGGTTTGCATGCCGATGTGGCATGCATTCACCTATTTTTGTTGTTGTTGTGAATACTTTTTGCTTCAGCCGTTTTACGGTGTGAAGCAAGTGGACATGGACCGTGTTATCATGGCACCTTGTTGTGACCTGTTTTTGTGGAGCGTTGTTTAACTGTCTGTTCGCGTGAGACTCACGTGCTATTTTCCGTGTCCTGGTTTTGGTGTGAGCGCTGCAAAACTGCGTCGTAACCTTTAGAATACGTGTGACTCACGTGTTTTTAGTTTTTAATGTCAGCTAGTTCCTTGTTCTTCTTTTTGTAAAATAGACTGTTCCAAGTTGTGAGCATGCACGAAGTGCGTGATCAGTAGTCTCACCCAACCCTGTTTTAGGAATGTTGTTGGTTGGTCAATTCGGTGACCTTTTACCTTTATAATGAACGATTCCATGTTAGGTTTTTGTTTTCTATAGATATTATTGTTTGACTTCTTCTCTTCAGTCGATCTGAGGGTTTTTATGGAAGAGTTTAGATGTTTTATGTAACGTATCAAAGTTAGCAAGTGAGCTGATGGAGTTCTTCTTGTAATGTCTTAAAGTCAACGTGAACAGTTTGGATATTGTCAACGTGAACGTGTTTTTGGATACAGTTTTATTGAAAGGTGTGAATCGTTTTGTGCCCTTCGTTGAGAGGCTACAGTTTTGGTATTCTGGTCAACCCACACAGCGCATAAGGTAATTTTGTTATTTTGGTCGCCATTTTTTGTAATGACTTTGTGAGTTGTTTATGTATAACGTGAGTTGGAAGTCTGACTTGTAGTGTTTCTTTATTGTGTGTTCAACTATTCTAGTTTCGTGAAACGTACAGCAATGATTTGTAGACGCTAGAAAGTCGCTAATTTTTATAATGATAACTTGTGTTTTCTGTGGTTAACGAAGTTCGAAGTGAAACGTTTTCTCTGACTTATCCTAGCTTTACGTTAAAGGAATTTAGGTAAAAGAGCTTGCGGTCTGTGGTGATCGTTTGTAAACGAGCTTGTTTCTAATAACGCTATTGGGGGAAATTGGATGAGAAATTATCTTTGATTAACGCAGGAACGTTGTCGTTTAGAGACTTTCTAGTACGACAGTTTGCTATTGTATTCCTGGCCTGATGAGTCAACGTTTTGTATTTTCCTTAAAGTAACCATTTTGGTTTTAAACGTATTTATGCTAAGTTTCTTGAGTATTCTTAGTGTTTATTGTATTGTTTAACGTAAGGAACGTAATCCTTTCTTACTGTTAAAGGATTAACCAACGAGTGTTTGGTACCCCCCGCGGGTTTGGGGGAAGAATTTACCCGATGCTCCCCAGCATGTCGTAAGAGGCGACTAACGGATTCTGTTTCTCCTTTTACCCTTGTTAAGTGTTTCTTGTATAGAATATAGTCAATGTTTGTAAATATTTTATTAGTCAAGCAGTATGTAAGAAATGTTAAGTCCTTTTTACTGGAAACTTGCATTCTCCCAGTAAGGTCATATATTGTACTACGTTGCAAGCCCCTGGAGCAATTTTTTTTATTAGTGCTTTTGTGAACAAGAAACAATTAACAAGTGGCTCTATCCCATCTCCCCCCCTTTCCCCGTCGCGATATAACCTTCGTGGTTGAAAACGACGTTAAACACCAAATAAAGAAAGAAAGAACGAGTGTTTGGTATCGTAACTTTCTTGTCTGTTTGTCTTCGCCTGTTTTGTGATTGTTTACCCTCCCCGTTTTTATTTCTCGTGTCTTGTTTATGCATTTTTGATACCTTTGCCATGTCTAATGATTTGTTTTCTTTTCTGTTTCTTTCTGTTTAGTTTTTTTTACCGCAATACATATTACTGAATATCGCAATCTACAATACTGTATCTTAATATGCATTAATGATACCTAGTAATCAGATGTAGAGTAATAAACCTGTATTTTTGCGCGTTATCGCTTGTAACCTGTGTTTGTCATTTCGTATGAACAATTTGTAGTACCAGCCTCGCACACGAAGGCGCGCACACTAGGCCTGTTGGATGCCCCGTACCCCCCCCCCCCCTCTCTCTCTCTCTCTCTCTGCCTCTCTTTCGCTATCTCTCTCTGTCTCACACACTCTCTCCGTCTCTCTCTCTCTCTCTCTCTCTCTCTCTCTCTCTCTCTCTCTCTCTCTCTCTCTCTCTCTCTCTCTCTCTCTCATGTACGATTATGTATGTACCTCATTGAATGTTTCAATATGACAAAAAGATTACTTGTGCAACAGAAAACAATACTTATTTGCCAACATTTTACCATTTTTTACGGTTAGAACGAAAATCGGTTATAACGAATAAAAAAACGTTTTCCCCTGAGATTCGTTAAAAACGGTTTCGACTGTATTTATTTTTTAATTTTGTTTCATTCTCCTTTTGCTTGTCCCGACGCTTGTGCCTTCTCCCAGAATGCTCCCACGCCGCCCCGTCCCAGCACTCACCGCAACATCCACCCCTGAACTTCGTTCCTTCGCCAGACTTTGTCGAATCAATGAGCCCCCAGTGTTGGTCAGACACCTGGGCACCCTCACTAATTTTACAGACACTCCAGGGAAGGATGTCAGGCCGCTGCGACAGGCTACCCTCGGAAGATGACACTGCACTGCTGCTGAGTCACTTCGACGGTGTTCAGTATTGGTCCTGTTCCTGGCAAGGGACACATGCACCGCTACCTACTAAGCCCTCTACTTACGACACTGACTTCAGTCGCGGAGCCAGACTGAGTGAGCGTCTCCTCAGAGAGCAGACAGCCACTGCGTCCTTACGTCGACCTGGCTGGCAGCAGAATATTCAGGGATGGCTGGAACAGGAACACCGGGACCAAAGGTCACCATGAGAGCCCTGAGCAGGAAGGGCCACAAGAATCGAGACAAGTTTTCATTCATTCGTGAAGTGAATGACACTCGGCTGTGTGATCCCAGCCTTCCCATTGGAACTTTAGCACTTCCACTCTGGGTAGGAGCCGACCGAAGCTCGAAAAACCCACCCTCCCCTTATGGGATTCGAACCACGATCTCCCGGCCCGCAGTCCGATGCACTAACCACTGCGCCACGGGGGCCGGTGAGGCAACTCATGTGAATACAATCATACAGGAGACAAGAGAGTGCATGTACTAAGGGTGTGGCTAGTTTCACAGACCCTAGTATTTTGAGGTAACTCGTGTTAATACAATCATACAGGAGACAAGAGAGTGCATGTACTAAGGGTGTGGCTAGTTTCACAGACCCTAGTAGTTTGAGGCAACTCATGTTAATACAATCATACAGGAGACAAGAGAGTGCATGTACTAAGGGTGTGGCTAGTTTCACAGACCCTAGTAGTTTGAGGCAACTCATGTTAATACAATCATACAGGAGACAAGATCGTAGAAAATGATGTTTAGAGCCAACACCTGAAGGTTTGTGACCTCTCTCCCTAGTTGGCTCACGTAAGTGTAGCCTATGCGATAGTAACTTTGTCTGTCTGTGCGTGCGTGCGTGCGTCTGTGCGTGTGTATGTCTGTGGTAGAAACTCTAACATTTGAAGACGTCACATTACATTGACGTCACATTATGACGTAAGAGGGTTAGACGTCACGCGAAGGAAGTACTGACAGTCTCGGTCATTATTATTTTGAGCGCGCCGAGACTAGTTGGCAGTCGTGTCCTTGTAAGTAGGCTACATGCGGACAGACAGATCTAGATCTAGTGTATCGCTTTCTTGCACAGTTTCACCTATGCTCTTTCTCTGTGTGTGTGTGTGTGTGTGTGTGTGTGTGTGTGTGTGTGTGTGTGTGTGTGTGTGTGTGACGGCGTCATTCCCCGACCCCTCGTCCCCCCTGCCTCCCCCCTTCACTGCCCGTGAGCGGGATGTCCGGCTGCTTCTCCGCAAACAGAAAAGCAGGAAAGCGGCTGGCCCAGACGGCGTCTCAGGCCCTACCCTACGGCATTGTGGGGATCAGCTGACACCTGTTCTCACTGACCTCTTTAACTCCTCCCTCCAGCACTGTACTGTTCCCCACTGCTTCAAGGCCTCAACCATCATCCCCGTCCCCAAGAAGCCCACAGCGTCGGCCATGAACGACTACAGACCGGTGGCCCTTACCTCCCTGGTGATGAAAGTGCTTGAGCGCCTGGTCCTCAAGCACCTCCAGTCCGTCATCAGCGGTAGGCTCGATCCCCTCCAGTTCGCCTACCAGGCCAACCGGTCTGTGGACGACGCTGTCGCCGTTGCCCTCCACTTCATCCTCCAGCACCTCGAGACCCCCAACTCCTATGCCCGCCTCCTCTTTGTGGACTACTCCTCGGCCCTTAACACCATTATCCCCCAAAAACTCTATGACAAGCTCCTCCTCTTTGACCTTGCCCCTCCCCTCTGCCTGTGGCTCCTTGACTTCCTCCTTCAGCGCCCCCAGACAGTCAAGGTCAACGGCCTCCTCTCCAAGACGCTGGTCCTGAGTACCGGAGCACCCCAGGGGTGCGTCCTCTCACCGCTGCTCTACTGCCTCTTCACCAACGACTGCGTCGCCTCTCATGACTCAGTTCAGCTGGTGAAGTTCGCTGACGACACCACAGCCGAAAGTCTCATCACCGGCGGTGATGAGACCGTGTACCGCCAGGAGGTCGACTGTCTGGTGTCGTGGTGCGACAACAACAATCTCCTGCTGAACGCCACCAAGACCAAGGAGATGGTGGTGGACTTTCGCAGGAAAAAAGGCCCTGTGGCTCCACTGATCATCAACGGCGATCCCATCGAGATGGTGGACTTTTTCAAGTTCTTAGGCACCACCATCTCCAACGACCTGTGCTGGGATGATAACGTTGACGCCATCGTCAAGCGAGCGCGGCAACGCCTCTACTTCTTGCGCCAGCTCAAGAAGTTCCGCCTCAGCCAGGTCATCCTGGTCCAGTTCTACAGGGCCGTGGTGGAGAGCATCTTGACATTCTCCATCACAGTGTGGTACGGCAACACCTCCCAGCTGCTCAAGAACAAGCTGGAGCGTGTGGTGCGCACTGCTAGCAGGATCGTCGGCTGTGAGCTGCCCTCCCTAGCATCCCTCTATGCCAAGCGCATGCTGTCCAGAGCCCAGAAAATTGTGGCTGACGAGTCCCACCCTGGCCATCCCCTCTTCGAGCGCCTGCCCTCAGGTCGTCGATTCCGATCCCTGGGGGCACGCACTCGACGTCTCCAGACCTCTTTCTTCCCCCAAGCTGTTTCCTCCCTTAACGCATCCCATCCCTCAGTTGGGCAGCTTCGCAGTCGGTGATCCTGCTGGCGGTGAGCTCACCACATCCTGTGACTCAGTGTTAGGTGGTGGTGGTGGTGGTGGTGGGGAGGGGGGGGGTTGAGTGGGACTTTGATGTGTGGGTTTTTTTTCTATATTTTTAGCTGCATTATTTTAGTCATTCATGAGTGGGTGGGTGGAGGGGATGGGCTAGTTCTAACTATGCATTAGATTATAAAATTGTATTCTGTGTAGACCCTTCCACCAGCATCTTAGACCACTCTTTGTACTTTTTCTTTTAATAGATGATTGTCATTTGTTTTACCTCATGTCTGCCCTGTGTGTGATGGTGTGATCGTGACTGCTGTAGTGTGGGCGTGTGTGTGTTGGTGTGTATGTCAGTGAATGTGTGGGCGTGTGTGTGTGTGTGTGTGTCAGTGTGTGTGTGGGTGTGTGTGTGTGCGTGATTTTACCAACACTACGCTAAATTCCTTGTGCTTTAAATGTTTTTTTAATGTCACTTGGCTCAATAAATACTGTATTCTGTATTCTGTATTCTGTATTCTGTATTCTGTGTGTGTGTGTGTGTGTGTGTGTGTGTGTGTGTGTGTGTGTGTGTGTGTGTGTGTGTGTGTGTGTGTGTGTGACGGAGTGATTGAGTTTGTGTTACTGTTTGTCGATTTCTTACGTGAGCCTTGATGGCTTCGCCTCTTGTTTTTATGTAAGTTCCTTCAGTTTTGGAAGCATGGGTCTGCACAGCCCCACGACTGATGTCTTCCGTGTGTAGTGTAAATTTGACCTTTGTTTTTTTAAATACTTCTCGCTGAAATTTAATGATTCTTTAGGACATAAGAGCTTCTTAGGTGCCTAAGGCATTCTTAAAAGCTCATTACAAAATTCCAACGGGTTTAAGAGATATTTGCAATATTATATATAAACTCCCTTCTGGATCCACACGGACCCACGACCGCCGGCGAAGGTTAAGCAAGTATTTGCTTCAAGTGCGTGTTTTGATCACATTCTCAGCGGCAGTCGCAATGGTTCTCCCAGTAAGGTCATATATTGTACTACGTTGCAAGCCCCTGGAGCAAATTTTTGATTAGTGCTTTTGCCGTGAACAAGAAACAATTGACAAGTGGCTCTATCCCATCTCCCCCCCTTTCCCCGTCGCGATATAACCTTTGTGGTTGAAAACGACCTTTGCCGTGCTTCCTGGGTTCACACAAACCCATACTTTTAAAGAGTAGTGGTGATTTTAACTATCCCTCTGCCGACGGCGCGGGTTCTGCTACACCCATAATTACCAAAGCGGCGGAACAGTGTCTGTCTGCCTGTTTGTCTCCAAGAGACTGTCTGTCTCTCTGTCTGTCTGTCCGTATCTCTCTGTCTGTATGTCTGTTGTTAGTTGCTCTGTCTGTCTGTCTATCTGTCTATCCGTCTATCTGTCTATCCGTCTATCTGACTGTCTGTCTATCTGACTGTCTGTCTCTGTCTCTCTCTCTGTCTCTGTCTCTCTCTTTCTCTCTCTTAGTCTCTCTCTCTGTCTCTCTCTCTTAGTCTCTCTCTCTGTCTCTCTTTCTTAGTCTCTCTCTCTCTCTTTCTTAGTCTCCCTCTCTCTCTCTTTCTTAGTCTCTCTCCCTCTCTCTTTCTTAGTCTCTCTCTCTCTCTTAGTCTCTCTCTCTTTTTTAGTCTCTCTCTCTCTTTTTTAGTCTCTCTCTCTCTCTCTTTCTTAGTCTCTCTCTCTCTTAGTCTCTCTCTCTTTCTTAGTCTCTCTCTCTCTTTTTTTTAGTCTCTCTCTTTCTTAGTCTCTCTCTCTCTCTCTCTGTTTCTTAGTCTCTCTCTCTCTCTCTCTCTCTTTCTTAGTCTCTCTCTCTCTCTTTCTTTCTTAGTCTCTCTCTCTCTTTCTTATTCTCTCTCTCTCTCTTTCTTAGTCTCTCTCTCTCTTTCTTAGTCTCTCTCTCTCTCTTTCTTAGTCTCTCTCTCTCTTTCTTAGTCTCTCTCTCTTTCTTAGTCTCTCTCTCTCTTTTTCTTTCTTAGTCTCTCTCTCTCTCTTTCTTAGTCTCTCTCTCTTTCTTAGTCTATTTCTCTCTCTCTCTTTCTTAGTCTCTCTCTCTTTTTTAGTCTCTCTCTCTCTCTTTCTTAGTCTCTCTCTCTCTCTCTTTCTTAGTCTCTCTCTCTCTTTCTTAGTCTCTCTCTCTCTTTCTTAGTCTCTCTCTCTCTCTTTCTTAGTCTCTCTCTCTCTCTCTTTCTTAGTCTCTCTCTCTCTTTCTTAGTCTCTCTCTCTCTCTCTTTCTTAGTCTCTCTCTCTCTCTCTTTCTTAGTCTCCCTCTTTCTTAGTCTCTCTCTCTCTCTTTCTTAGTCTCTCTCTTTCTTAGTCTCTCTCTCTCTCTTTCTTAGCCTCTCTCTCTCTTTCTTTCTTAGTCTCTCTCTCTCTCTTTCTTAGTCTCTCTCTCTCTCTCTTTCTTAGTCTCTCTCTCTTTCTTAGTCTCTCTCTCTCTTTCTTAGTCTCTCTTTCTCTCTCTCTTTCTTAGTCTCTCTCTCTTTCTTAGTCTCTCTCTCTCTCTCTCTTTCTTAGTCTCTCTCTCTCTCTCTTTCTTAGTCTCTCAGTCTCTCTCAGTCTCTCCCTCCCCCTCTCCCTCCCCTGCAAGAAGTCGGTGAAGGGAGAAACTCGATGCACCCACTGAAGTAGCGCTGTGGGTTTCCCTGAACCCACCCCGTCGTTAGAGAAATAAACGGTAAAAACCCTCTTTCAAATGTATGGGTTCAGACAAACCCGCATCGTCGTTGGAGAAATAAACAGTAAAAACCCTCTTTCAAATGTATGGGTTCAGACAAACCCGCATCGTCGGGCGTGTGTAGTCAAAAGCGGCATCCGGCATTAAACACCAAAGAAAGAAAGAAAGAAAGTCGCAATGGCGGAATGCAAGAAGCGCATTGTTCTTTCACTCAAGAGGAAACTAGAGATTGTTGATGTTATTGCGAGTCTATGGTCGCACACACACACAAGCATATGCGCGTGTGTTTGTGCGCATGCGTTTACGTGTGTGTTTTCTTTGGGACTTTGTTCAAATTAACCAAGTAAACTTGATTTTCAATTTAAGGGAATCTGTTCTTTGTTCAAAAGCAACAGGCTGTCATTACTTTTGATTTTGACTATTTTATTTAGCAAGAAGGAAAGGTTCCATTTTTTTAACACTTCTTTTTCCCCCTTTTGTTTGTTATACACAATGGACAGTGGAACCCCTCTTTTGAGAGCTCCAACAGTCTGAGTAAATCCGGCAGGTCTTAAAAGGTGGGAGTCTTAAATGGGGGGTAAATTTACAAACGTTATGAACAGACAATCTGAGAAACAGGTTCTTAAAAGAGAAAGTCTTAGATTAGAGGGTCTTAAAATGGGGGTTCAACTGTAACAGTCATTTTTAATTTCGGATTTAATTAAACAAATCTTTTTAGACATAAGATGCAATGTTGATGGCAAGTGACATTAATTTATGTTGTTTGAATCCTTCAAGTCTCAAATGAACTGAGCGAAGTCAACTATGCGAAGTATACTTCGCGCAGCTGGCTGCAGAATCATTAAGTTTGGTACTTAGTTTACTTTTGAGTGAACACTTTACGAAGTCTTCACAAAATCGACTTAAGGATTACTACCTTTACCGTTTTTAGCTTTTGCACTGTTTTTTGGTCATTCTCCTAAAGGCGTTCATGGGCTTTTAGCAGTTATTAATATGACATCTGAATACCTTTTGTTTTGGTGCACAGAACATTTATTTTACTTGCAATTCTTGAATCTGGGTTTTATTCCAGCAATTTAGCCTCTTACTCTGGTTTTTACATTTAGTCAAGTTTTAAATAAATGTTTTAACATAGAGGGGGAATCGAGACGAGGGTCGTGGTGTGTGTGTGTGTGTGTGTCTGTGTGTGTCTGTCTGTGCGTGTGTGTGTGTAGAGCGATTCAGACCAACCTACTGGACCGATCTTTATGACATTTTACATGAGAGTTCCTGGGAATGATATCCCCGGACATTTTTTCTTTTTTTCGATAAATACCTTTGATGACGTCATATCCGGCTTTTTGTAAAAGTTGAGGCGGCACTGTCACCTCTCATTTTTCAATCAAATTGATTGAAATTTTGGCCAAGCAATCTTCGACGAAGGCCGGACTTCGGTATTGCATTTCAGCTTGGTGGCTTAAAAATTAATTAATGACTTCGGTCATTAAAAATCTGAAAATTGTAAAAAAAAAAAAGTTTTTTAAAACGATCCAAATTTACGTTCATCTTATTCTTCGTCATTTTCTGATTCCAAAAACATATAAATATGTTATATTTGGATTAAAAACAAGCTCTGAAAATTAAAAATATAAAAATTATGATCAAAATTAAATTGTCGAAATCAACTTATAAACACTTTCATCTTATTCCTTGTCGGTTCCTGATTCCAAAAACATATACTGTAGATATATGATTGGATTAAAAACACGCTCAGAAAGTTAAAACGAAGAGAGGTACGGAAAAGCGTGCTATCCTTCTCAGCGCAACTACTACCCCGCTCTTCTTGTCAATTTCACTGCCTTTGCCACGAGCGGTGGACTGACGATGCTACGAGTATACGGTCTTGCTGAAAAATGGCATTGCGTTCAGTTTTATTCTGTGAGTTCGACAGCTTGACTAAATGTTGTATTTTCGCCTTACGCGACTTGTTTAAGTTCTGTTGAGTGTGTGGTTTGTGTGTGTTGTTTTAATTGTTTTTTTGCTACACACTCTATTTCTACAAGTCTAGAAATGACTGAAAGACTGAAATGATTCATTGTTCAATAAAACATGCTTTCAGCTTTTTATACCAAAGCTTGTCAGTCTTACATTCTCCGTGTAAATATGTGTATTTCTGAAAAATATAGTCTAAAACTGTTCATCTATGGTATTCAAGACATGCATAAACTTCATCTCTACCCTTAGATAGAATGTTGTCTTAGATGTAAGGATAGGCTGTAAGAAGAGATATTGCATTTAACCTCAGCTGTAACCTCTATCCTTAGACAGAGAGAGAGAGACGTAAGACGTAAGACATTTTATTGAATAAACACACACGGTTCATTTCAAAGGGGGAGGGAGGGGGTAGTCGAACTCCGCGATTTTCTTATGAAGAAAACAGAATAATGCATCGTTCTTGACGCGTCTGACTCAGATGCTAAGTCAAGAAATAATAGTTCGCAGTTTTTGTTATGGCATTTTGCAACACTGCCTGCAGTTTAGTTAGAAGAGTCAGTCTGGCATGGCACGGAGGTAGCAATGTACCAGTGTCGACACAACATGAAGGTCAGCAGTTATGTGGTCGATTTCTTCTTGAAAGGCGCCGCGGTCGACTTTGGCCAGGCGCCGGTCACCCGGGGGCGTTTCCTAGATGCTCAGTCGAAGGACAAACACTGTGTCCTCTCCCTCACCAGCAACTTTCCACGATTTAACGAGGTGGTCCGACAGAAGGGTGGCTAGGATGGATTCCACATGTGTTGGTAGTCCAGCAATGGTCATCTTGACGAGTTGTAAAGCAAACACTTAGAGAGCTCCTGTCACGTCGACTTGTCTCTTACGCCAAGGGACACCACTCAGAGAGAGAGAGAGAGAGAGAGAGAGAGAGAGAGAGAGAGAGAGAGAGAGAGAGAGAGAGAGAGAGAGAGAGAGAGAGAGAGAGAGAGAGAGAGAGAGAGAGAGAGAGAGAGAGAGAGAGAGAGAGAGAGAAGAGATCGCTCTCTCAGTCTGTCTCACTCTCTCTTGAAAACACATGGAACAAGAAATTCCTTCGAGGTAGGAAAAACACCCCCGTTAGTCAAAGGGAAATAACCATTCTCACTGCACCCATTCTCACTGCCACCAACTGAGAAGGTTATTTCCCTTTGACCATGAATATGTTTCTCTATAAGTCCTTGTAGAATCTTAATCCACCAATAACTCCCTAACCGTGTGTTTGACTGGTCCCAATTTTTGTAAGGACCGTCTCAGGAATGTATAGAACCTGTTCACCAAGTTTGGTGACGATCGGTCCGTTCATTCTTGAGATCTATATGCGAACACACAAACACACAAACAAACAAACAAACACATCGACCGAAACCTATACACACCCCTATACCGGGGGTGTAACTACACATGATTATTACATATAATTTGCACGCACATGCTAAACAACATGCACTGACAAACATAACCATCTATAATTACATGCACATTCATACGCCTGCCTGCGGGCGTATAATGAAATTCCTTCCAAAATACGATGGGAAAAAGAACTCTCGAAGGTCTCTTAATAAGAAAAACCTCGGATATAAGAAAGCAACAACCCTACCCCCCCCCCCCCCTTCCTCTTCTTCCCCGGACTGTCGTCAATGCGGGTTCGGCTGTACATAGTTGTAGATAATCCTCTGATCAGTTTTCAAGGCAACATCTGAATTGAAAAGTAGGATATTATCAGTTTTCCTTGAACGATTTTGGACCAGCAGTAGGAGTTCAATTATGACATGATATGAAGTACGGCGACGGTAAATCGTAGGAGCATTAAATTTACTCTTAGTCACAACCAAGTGATCGGCCTTCCCAAGGTAATCAGACCTTGAGTAGACAAATTCCCCCTAATTGTATCCACTCTGCAGTGAGATAGGAAGGATTGACAGGAATAAGACAGCTAGCTAACACATAAACTCAGATACAAACTTAAATTTGTTTACACAAGTCTTTAGTTTCCTTGGAAATAAAAATAAAAATTAAATCAAAATAAAATTAGTTAAACACACACACACACACACACAAAACACACACAAAACACACACACACACACACCGTGACACACACACACACACACACACACACACACCACACACACACCACACACACTCGTGACAGACCTCTAGACACGCACACAAACATACACACACACGTCACAGACACAGACACAACCACAGAAAACAGACACACACACACATGCACACACAGCAAGCAATGTACAATGTTTTTCACGTTAACAACTAATTGACTCTCAGGATAAACCAAAAGTTGTATCATCAAAGAAAAAGTCGTACCCCCACTTAAGACAGCTAGATAACTCAGATTGATGACTCGGCCCTCGAAAGCATCCTTCGTACCTCGTACACACTTACACTGCATCAAGCCCCAGAAAGGGTACTATCACACAAAGTGCCATCATCATCACCCTCATTATTCATTACAAGGGAGACAACAGCTGTTAACTGCTCTCTGACTTGCAGTTAGCCGATTACTTCCCTTGGAGACACTTTTCTCAGTTTTTGTTGCTGGTTGTTTGGGCGTGTTTGTATATCACGATTTTAAGTTAAATTTCTCTTGCAGTCAAGGAGTGTTTAAAGGTTTGCCATTATTCACGGTGGAGACGCGTTACGCCTTTATACGTAAGATGGTGTACCCAAAAGGCGAAACGGGCTTCGAAAGATGAGGGTGTGTCAATGCCCCCTCAACTTTCACACCTATATGACGTCAACAGACATTAATTATCAAAAAAATGAAAAATGGTCTGGGGATAAGATTTGCAGGAACTCTCATGTAAAGTTTAATGAAGATCGGTTCAGTACTTTTCCCTGAATCGCTATACACACGCGGCGTGGCACACACACACACACACACACACACACACACACACACACACACACACACACACACACACACACACACACACGCACACACACACACACACACACATACACACATACAAACACACACGTAAAGAATTCTGTCCACACCATAATAAAGAGTTACAGCGAACGTTAACGCAGGTACAGTACTAATGAGACTCAGTGAGGCCAGAACACTTTTATTACGTGTTAACCGTAAATCTCGTGTGCCACGCAAAAAAGACACGCGGGTAAAACAACTCAGTCGGGTTGTGAAAAAAGGACACACATACAAACATCATCTATGACATCTATCTTCGTAGAATTTTGTCTTGGATGCAAGGATAGGTTGTAAGAAGAGATTTTGCATTAAACCTCTATCCTTGTAAAATAAAGTTCCAATATCCATCTCTCTCCCCCTCCCTCTCCCTCTCTCTCTCTCTCTCTCTCTCTCTCTCTCTCTCTCTCTCTCTCTCTCTCTCTCTCTTGAAAACACATGAAACTACACAAATAACATGTAATTTGCACGCACACACTAAACAACATGCGCTTGCAAACGTAACCATGTATAATTTCATGGACATTCACCCGCTTGCCTGCGGGCGTATAATGCAACTCCTTCTTTCAAAATATGATGAAAAAAAACCTCCGAAAAGAGAAATACATTGCCATATCACGTGACTCATCAAAGCTCATTTTTTGCTTTGAAACGTAACATCGAACGCAGAAGAAGAAGAAGAAGCTTTGAAACGTACAGACACTTTAAACAGCGTCTTGTGATTTCTGTAATACGTGTATAGTTCCAACGAACAGGGAATGTGACAAAAGTGTAGCCTAATTGAATCACTCCAAGCGATCAAGGAAATTGTCACTCGTGAACAACACACAGTTATAGCTCGTAGTAGGTAAAAATAACAATCTGTGGGTTCTGGGTTCAAATCCAAGCATTCTTTTACGTGAAATGTCAAGGCAACTAGTCAGTCGAGAAAAGATTTGAAGCGAAACCAGCAAATCGGGGGAACAAATTACAAGAGATCTTCACGGCTCTAACGGCCTTGTTACTGTAACTTCTTGATTGTGTACTCATTTGTTTGGCTGTGTGTCCGCGTGCATTTTGTAACGCCACACTTGTGAAAAGTGTCATTTTCGTTAACCCGTTATGCGATGCCGGGGGAAACTGAAACCCAAAGATGTGTTATTGAAATATTCATTAGCATCATAACAACCCCCCGTTGTGTGATTGACACCATCGTTTGAATCTGTGCCGGTAGACCAACTTAAACCATGTTTCCATATAGTGACGCGACGGCGGCACGATGGCGGTGACGAGGTGGCAGCAGCGGCAAAACCGATCGCTTCACGGTAGTCAAAGTCCGGTCACACAGCCCAAAAGTCGCGTAAACGCATGAATCACGCCTAAAATTTGGTTGTGCGTGCTTGTCGGTCGAGAATTTGACAATTTTCGCTGATTTATGCGATGAAAATCTCCGATGAATTGCGCAAGAAATACGGAAAGATCACGCAAAAATCACTAACAAACCACGCACTACAGCGCATAGGTACGCAAAGGTCCACGGAAAACCACGTATAATCTGTGCACTATCACTAATGAACTGCGTATGAATCGCGCATGATTCGCGCATGAACTGCGCGAGGAATGCGCGGCAGCGCGCACGTTCGTTCCGCGCATATATAAACTGATGCAACCGCGGCGCCTTGCCATTCCCGTTTCAACAGTCGCGAACGATCACTGATAGCCTATTCCACGCATATTTCGCGCATTTTTCGCGTAATAACTACGCAAAGTACGCAGAAATTACGTAAAACAGCGCAATACTGCGTAAACTCTTACGCGAAACCGAGTTTTGAGCTGCTCAAAACCTGGAATCGCGTAAAGCGCCGATCCGGCGAACATCGGCGGACAACTACGGAGGTTCCACGTCAGACAAACTGATAAAATGCGCAAATCGCGCATGTATCGCGTGAGGATCGAATTTCGTGCGTGATTCATGCGTTTAGGCGACTTTTGGGCTGTGTGACCGGGCCGTTACAAAGAACGCTTGTTTCCATATATGCGCGACGGCGGCGACGGTTCGGCAGCAAGATTTTTTCTGCCGCGCCCAAAGTGGGCGTGGTCTTAGTCATTCGAAATATTCGAAGACCTCCCACAACCAGGTTTATATTCTATTTTGACTTTTTTTTTTATCGGCCGGTACATGTACTCCCTGAGCTGCAAATCGTCCACCAAGGATCCTTCAAAAGGTTGTCAAAGGCACCGGGTTCGTTCCGCTTTTTGAGCATTTTGTTGAAATAAAAGTGGATTTTCCGTTTCATTTCTCGTCTTTTCAATTTTCTCATAAGTAGCTTCAAATATAGTTGACCTTAAATACAGAATGGTTGTGTGAGTTTTGGAACGATTCATCATCAGAATTCGAGAAAGAAAAAACGCGCCTGCCGCGCCGCTTTTAATGGAAAAAACGAACACTAGAATTCGCCTACTGCCAGCCTTTTCGTCGCTGCAGCTACCGCCGCGTCGCTACTTGGAAACATAGCTTTAGTCGGGAAAACTTAGACACGCTAACAGCCTGTGGAACAAAGGCTAAAATGTCTGTCTATATCCTCAACTCAGTAATGAGTAACTGTCAGCGATGGACGTTCTATGAAATATAGATTGTTTTCAAGTGTGTTTTGAAAAAGAATATGAGAGATTGGATCAGTCTTGCAGCGTGGGTCCATTGTAGACATGATAATAGTTTGTCTCCAGTAGAAGATTGTGAGTAGTAGAACCTGGTTGACTCTTCGGCGTCAGAGTCAGGTCTTGTGCGTCCTATTTTTCAGGCGCTGGTGGATACGCTTACATGTAGCAGACATAACCTTGGCGTAATGGCTTTGGAGAAAACATATAAATTGAATTTGGATTCTCTCAAAAACTAGTTAAGTTCACTGCTCTTAGGGGCGGGAGAAGTAGGACAAATAGAGAAAGATAATACGAAGTATACGTTCATAATTTCTGTCCATTACGAATAACCCTTCATAGCTTTTAAACCTGGGATATGATTGAAAGTTCAAACACTCATTTTAAGGTATATATCTGTTGTGTGATGTCATTACTGCAATCCTCGAACCGAAATGGGTACCTCTTGGTGCGATTTGAGACAAGTGGTTTGCTTGTCAGTTTGTTTTTGCCGGGAATGCGCCTTTTAAAAAGTGTCCTATTTATTTCAAGCCTGTGTCAAGTGTGTTTTTTCCTTACAAGGCTGTTTCGCGTTCGACATACTTCTTCAATTCATGTGTTCGCTTCAAACGTCTGTGAAGCTACACTTTTACTGAACAAGCCTAATAACCAGATGCATATCATTTGCATAGAACTGCAACGTTAGAACTTTGCGTCTGAGTTTAACACTTGTCAGATTATCCTACCGTTATTTGAGTCATACGTTTTATTGTCAAGGGGTGTACATTTTGGTCTGTTGATAAAGTACAGAAAGGTACTTTGCAAGTGATCTTATCATTATGTAAACAATTGAACACATCTGTGACGGTGAACACGATCGCGTACACAAGAAAGACACTACCTTTATTTGTTGTTGTTGCTAGGATTGTTGATATGTTTGGCTTAATACCTGATTTATAAATTTAACAAAAAAACAGGTTTAAAAAAAAAGGACTTCGTGCATGCTTCCGTAGCTGTGTGACGGCCTTCATTTCGTGTCTAATATAGGTCTATGGTACCACTTAGTAATGTAAGTCAGCTAAAAAAAAAAACACGTTGGGTTGACTTTGTAGGAAACGATCAATGAATTAGTGTAACATTACTGTTCAATGCTATTCCGTTACAGCAATCCAAATTGACCTGGTTAATCAGAAAATCACAGATTTCCTAAACTTTAGACGGGTTTTCGTGAGAGAAAACACAACAACTAACACTGTTACTTTGTTTTTCAGAGCACACCGGCTGTAAGCTAAACTTGTTGTGCTCCATTGCTGCAGTTACACGTGTTTGGCATTGTATTTCGCAAAACATTTGAATAGGCCTACATCGTTTAAACCGAAGACACGCACTTTTAACGATCATGGGTCAGCAAAAATCGAAAATAAACATCGTCAGTCCAAATATGGATGGACAATCAAACGCACCTGAAAAGAGAGAAAGTGTCTTGGGCGGACAAGATAATGACAAGAAGGAGGGGGGTAGAAGCGTGGGAGGGTTGCTGAAAGGCTTCGCGGAGCAGACGTCGATGCATGGTGTGGCCAGAGTGGCGGCGACTGACCATCACGTGGTGTGGCGAGTCCTGTGGCTGACCCTCGTGCTCCCTGCTGGGGGTACGTGCATTACATTGTGTTACTTCTTCTTCTTTGTTCATAGGCTTAGACTCCCACGTTCACTCATGTATTTAGCACGAGTGGATTTTTACGTGCATAACCGTTTTTACCCCACCATTCAGGCAGCATACACCGATTTCGGGGGAGGCATGCTGGGTATTTTCGTGTTTCTATAACCCACCGAACTCTGACATGGATTACAGGATCTTTTCCGTGCGCACTTGGTCTTGTGCTTGCGTGTACACACGAAGGGGGTTTAGTCACTAGCAGGTCTGCACATAAGTTGACCTGGGAGATCGAAAAAATCTCCACTCTTAACCCACCAGGCGGCAGCGACCGGGATTCGAACTCCCGACCTCCCGATTAGGAGGCCGACGTCTTACCACCACGCCACTGCGCCCGTCGTCATTGTGTTACCATCCTAGTTTTCTTTTCAAAAGAATGTTTACTTATTTGTTTTGGCCAGCCATAGAAAACAAAACAGCTGCAGTACAGTAGAATTGCCTTCGATCAGCCAAGTTGTCCAGTTCATCATCTTTTTTACCGTCAGTTTTTCTTTTCTTTTTGTCATACAAGTACATTGCAGTGTGTTACCATTCTAGTTTTCTTTCCAACAGTATGTTTACCTCTCCATTCTTTTTATGTCTATTGTGTCTCCTTTGTTTTTGTCTTGAAACTTGCCTTCATATATGTCTTTATTTGTATCCTTCTGCGTGTTACTCTCTGTGCATATTTTATTTCTGGCATTAAATATAGGCCTACGTACATGTATCTAGAAATCAAAGTCTCTGCTGAAGTTTTTTTTCCCTTTAATGTAGAGATTTTTGAGGAACGATTCATCCTTTTTGAAACATGATGTCAGTTCCATACGCATAGAACCTGAACCCTTGAGTCAGTTTGCCAAAATAAGGTCAAGAACAAAACGGAGAGGCACAAAAAGACATAAAAAATGGAAAAGATTCCATAAAGGTATTTCCAATGAAAAGACTTTCTTCTCCTTCCTTAGTTCTTTTCTCAAATGGTGTGTGTGTGTGTGTGTGTGTGTGTGTGTGTGTGTGTGTGCACGCGTAGGTGTGAGTGTGTATGTACATGTGGTGTGTGTGTGTGCACACGTACGTGTGTGTGTGAGGTGTGTGTGTGCGTGTGTGTATGTGTGCGTGTGTGCGTGCGTACGTGCGTGCGTGTGTGTGTGCATACTATTTATATGTTCTCGTTGACCCGCTGTACGTCAGGCTGGGCAGTGTACAACGTGTACCAGATCCTGACCCTGTTCTCCACCTATCCCGTGTCCACTGTGGTCAGCGTCCAGTACCAGACGAAGGTGGACTTCCCTGCGGTCACCCTCTGCAACCTAAACACGCTGCGCCGATCACAGTACCTCGAGAACGCCGACTTCCTCGGACTCCGCTCGGACTTGTCGGTGAGTGTCCGGTCCAATCTTTTGTTCAACCAGAAGCCGACTTTGCGAAGTCATTTCACCTAAAAGTCTATGCCAAAGCTTCGTGCGGCCAGGTTCACCAATTAGACGTTGCCCAGTTAGTTCGAGGCTAAAGGCAGTCGTTAATTGGACCCGAAGTCGACTTCGTGAAGACTTTTTACCGACAACTCAGTACTTAAGCTTCGTGCGGCCAGGTTCACCAATTAGACGTCGCCCAGTTAGTTCGAGGCTAAAGGCAGTCGTTAATTGGACCCGAAGTCGACTTCGTGAAGACTTTTTACCGACAACTCAGTACTTAAGCTTCGTGCGGCCAGGTTCACCAATTAGACGTCGCCCAGTTAGTTCGAGGCTAAAGGCAGTCGTTAATTGGACCCGAAGTCGACTTCGTGAAGACTTTTTACCGACAACTCAGTACTTAAGCTCCGTGCGGCCAGGTTCACCCAGAAGACGTCGACCAGTGCAAGAGCTTCGAACGGCCAGTTTCGATAAGTGAGCTTCGCGAGTCGACTTCGCCCAATTAATTACAGGCTTGAAGGGGATTTTTAATTGGACCCAAAGACGACTTAGCGAAGTCTTTTTTTTTTTTATCAAAAACTCTATGCTAAACTTCGTGCGGCGAGCATCGTGAAGTAGACTTGGCCCAATTAATATGACGCTTTGGTTTATACAAGTGTTGATTAATATGACGCTTTGGTTTATACAAGTGTTGATTGATATGACGCTTTGGTTTATACAAGTGTTGA
Organism: Littorina saxatilis; assembly: GCF_037325665.1. Lineage (NCBI taxonomy): Eukaryota > Metazoa > Mollusca > Gastropoda > Littorinimorpha > Littorinidae > Littorina > Littorina saxatilis. The sequence continues at coordinate 70,905,044 of NC_090247.1, forward strand.
TTAATATGACGCTTTGGTTTATACAAGTGTTGATTAATATGACGCTTTGGTTTATACAAGTGTTGATTGATATGACGCTTTGGTTTATACAAGTGTTGATTAATATGACGCTTTGGTTTATACAAGTGTTGATTAATATGACGCTTTGGTTTATACAAGTGTTGATTGAATTTGATTGGATAAAATCGTTGCACTAAAAGAACACGTGGAACGATAACATGCAGTAATGCTTATGAACACGTTGTAAGTACACTGTACCAGTCAGATCTACCAGCTTATTGTTTTAAAACATTTGTTTTTGACACAGAGTCGTCGAGTTCTGTTGGTTGCTGGCTCTCAGAGTTACTAGTTAGTATCAGGAGTTATTGTTGTTGTTGTTGTTGTTGTGTTTGGGCTGGGAGAAAAAGGCAATGGGACATTTGTCCCACTCTTGAAACCAAATTCCAATGGGACATAGTCGAAGGAAAGACGCGCCAAAGATGCCTGTACGCGTTTTGACCAAAGATACAAACGGGTGCAATATGGTACGTAATCTCAATGCGCCCTTTGACGCACTGAAGGGAATTGTGATTGGACGTTTTCAGATTTAATGCGCCAATGGCGCAGGGCGCACTAGTAAATGAAACCCTGTTGTTGTTGTTGTTGTTGTTGTTGTTGTTGTTGATGATGATGTTGTTTTTGTCGGTTGTTGTTGTTGTTATTGAGTTGTTTTTTGTCAGTTGATAAACTCTTCATAACTTTTCTTCGTGAAGCGATCGCGATACATATTGGCTGCCTATGGAATCTTGCAAGATGATCTGACGACAATACCATACTGAGAGCAATAGACGATTTTCGGGAATAAAGTCAGTCGGGTTTGGCTGGGTTGTGAAAGAGTAAATACCCTTGTTGCTTATTCTCTGACAAATAACTTCTCACGTTTTCCTTTCCACGTGTTTCCGACACACCCCTCGCCAGTGATTGGCCCTCTAATGTTTGTCCGAGTCAAAAGCAAGGGCATTCACTCTTTCACAACCCATACAAACCCGACAAAGTAATGTTCGGAATTCGTCTATTCGGTACCTGCACATGTTTCAACAGAATGGCGAGGTGAACACAATCGGCGGTGCCCTGGACTTTGAAGAGGAACAGTTCCAGCTGAACAAGATCAAGGAGTTCCTGAGGAAGCTGCCGCCAGAGGAGCTTCATCTGACCGGTCACCAGATCAGTGACATGCTGCTCATGTGTGACTTTGCTGGCATCCCCTGTCACTCGGAGTAAGTGGAACAACAACAACATGAAGGGGGGTCTAGACAGAGGAGCACGAAGCGACAGTGGGTGCCTCCCTAATGGGTGGGAACAAGCCGCTGTGTCTGATTGATTGAAATCACATCAAATCTCAGTTTCAATCAATCAATCAATCAATATGAGGCTTAGGCTACAAAGTGAGAAAAAAAAGGGGGGAGGGGGGGGGGAAACAAACGTACGCACGCACACGCACACATACACACACACACACAACCAAACACATGAATACACACATAAACACACACACACACACATTCACACACTCCCGCAGTGGGGCACTGCGGTTATGAAATTAAAGGCCCCTCCTGTTTTTGGAACCGCAGGAGCTTTCTAGTTTGCTGTTAGGTAGATTTTTGGTTCCTCTTTCCTGTCATGCTCTCTTTTTCTTCATGAATTCTTTTCTTTTTTCTGCCTTCTTGCTCATTCACCTGTATTTTTTCCAAAAATCTCTTCTCTTGCCGCTTGTCTCGCGATTCATGTATAGTTTAATCTGTTAGTGTTCTGATGTAAGTCCAGCAGTAGATAGGTTAAGCCTATTTTAACATACTGGAAACTGGTAATCTTCCAGTAGGTATTAATTTAGTTTTACTAAAGCCTGCTGGGACACAAGTAATGGGTTAGTGCATTTGTAAACAGGAATCGCTTGACAAGTGGCCCCCTTCATCCCCCCCTTCCTCGTCCTGATATGGCTCTGCGTAGTCGGCTGGACGTTAAGCAACAAATAAA
>NC_090247.1:70907256-71077256 GCF_037325665.1 Littorina saxatilis
TCATTTTGTTGGTTATGTGCTTGTGAAAATGTTGTTTGCACCCCTCCCCCCCCCCCCGCACATTATCCCGCATATAATGAATTATATTCTCTTGGTGAAAAATAAAATGTTAACCCTTACACCGGTGCAATTCTGTAACACATGTTACATAGCCACTGGTGAATTAACAGAGAGAAAAATAACAAAAAACAGTCATATAGGTTTTCGCATCAATGGGAGGTAATCGGAACTGACCAAAAAGACTGCGCGACCGCACGCGACTATACAAACAAACAAAATAAAATACAGCAGGTATGGCGTTTGCATGAATCCATGATTACGTCTACATGAACAACAGTGATAAAAGTGCGCATCTCTTCCCAGCCGTGCAGCGCTTTGAAAGTTGGAAGCATTAAAATTTAAACGGGTAAAAAGCCATCGTGAAGATACGAAAAAAAGTATGACGTGTAAAATACTTAATGATTCAAACGCATAGTATAACATATGTAACTGACAACAGAAAATATATACATGGTTCACACACACAATCGAGTGCACACATCCATGCTTATTTAAAGTCATGTACACACACACACACATACATACATACATGGCATCAAGCAACACACAATTAAATGACACATATGGAATATGGAAAACGTATAATGGACATGAACATGGCAAGTAATTTACACCGTTACCTACTATAAAATTGATGATATATATATACCACTCACTTGCTATTCGCCTAAAAGCTTGCAGTGTGCTGTGACACATATAAGAAACCAGAAGAAAAAAGGACTTTACTTTGGCGAAAAGAGCATATGCTGCTTATTTTTGTACATAACTGCTATAACTGTATTTTTTCCGAACACTTACATGTAAAAAACATAGAGATATATCTTACCATTTCACTAAGACAGCCAAAATAACGGTCAAATTAAGGGGAGATCATGATGACGTACATGTCTATGGTTGCACCGGGGGAAAATATTTAGTCGCTGGAACCTATAAGGTTATACGGCGACTTATCAGGTGATAATGTTTCGAACTTATCTTTTAAAAATTAAGTAAACAAATCTATGGAATATTTTGGAGTTCCATTAACAGATAAACAGATCTATCTATCTTCTTATATAGGTTTTCGCATCAATGGGAGGTAATCGGAACTGACCAAAAAGACTGCGCGACCGCACGCGACTATACAAACAAACAAAATAAAATACAGCAGGTATGACGTTTGCATGAATCCATGATTACGTCTACATGAACAACAGTGATAAAAGTGCGCATCTCTTCCCAGCCGTGCAGCGCTTTGAAAGTTGGAAGCATTAAAATTTAAACGGGTAAAAAGCCATCGTGAAGATACGAAAAAAAGTATGACGTCTAAAATACTTAATGATTCAAACGCATAGTATAACATATGTAATTGACAACATTGACAACAGAAAATATATACATGGTTCACACACACAATCGAGTGCACACATCCATGCTTATTTAAAGTCATGTACACACACACACACACACATACATACATGGCATCAAGCATCAAGCAACACACAATTAAATGACACATATGGAATATGGAAAACGTATAATGGACATGAACATGGCAAGTAATTTACACCGTTACCTACTATAAAATTGATGATATATATATACCACTCACTTGCTATTCGCCTAAAAGCTTGCGGTGTGCTGTGACACATATAAGAAACCAGAAGAAAAAAGGACTTTACTTTGGCGAAAAGAGCATATGCTGCTTATTTTTGTACATAACTGCTATAACTGTATTTTTTCCGAACACTTACATGTAAACAACATAGAGATATATCTTACCATTTCACTAAGACAGCCAAAATAACGGTCAAATAAAGGGGAGATCATGATGACGTACATGTCTATGGTTGCACCGGGGGAAAATATTTAGTCGCTGGAACCTATAAGGTTGTGAAAATGTTGTTTGCACCCCCCCCCCCCCCCCCCCCCCCGCACATTATCCCGCATATAATGAATTATATTCTCTTGGTGAAAAATAAAATGTTAACCCTTACACCGGTGCAATTCTGTAACACATGTTACATAGCCACTGGTGAATTAACAGAGAGAAAAATAACAAAAAACAGTCATATAGGTTTTCGCATCAATGGGAGGTAATCGGAACTGACCAAAAAGACTGCGCGACCGCACGCGACTATACAAACAAACAAAATAAAATACAGCAGGTATGACGTTTGCATAAATCCATGATTACGTCTACATGAACAACAGTGATAAAAGTGCGCATCTCTTCCCAGCCGTGCAGCGCTTTGAAAGTTGGAAGCATTAAAATTTAAACGGGTAAAAAGCCATCGTGAAGATACGAAAAAAAGTATGACGTCTAAAATACTTAATGATTCAAACGCATAGTATAACATATGTAATTGACAACAGAAAATATATACATGGTTCACACACACAATCGAGTGCACACATCCAATCCATGCTTATTTAAAGTCATGTACACACACACACACATACATGGCATCAAGCAACACACAATTAAATGACACATATGGAATATGGAAAACGTATAATGGACATGAACATGGCAACTAATTTACACCGTTACCTACTATAAAATTGATGATATATATATACCACTCACTTGCTATTCGCCTAAAAGCTTGCGGTGTGCTGTGACACATATAAGAAACCAGAAGAAAAAAGGACTTTACTTTGGCGAAAAGAGCATATGCTGCTTATTTTTGTACATAACTGCTATAACTGTATTTTTTCCGAACACTTACATGTAAAAAACATAGAGATATATCTTACCATTTCACTAAGACAGCCAAAATAACGGTCAAATTAAGGGGAGATCATGATGACGTACATGTCTATGGTTGCACCGGGGGAAAATATTTAGTCGCTGGAACCTATAAGGTTATACGGCGACTTATCAGGTGATAATGTTTCGAACTATTTAGTAAACAAATCTATGGAATATTTTGGAGTTCCATTAACAGATAAACAGATCTATCTATCTTCTTATTATTTTAGGTTCGTCTGGGGTAGAGAAATAAAACACACAGCTAGGTTCGTCTGAGGTGCGGTCGCGTGTTTAGTCGAACCGAAAGTTGAAGAAGAACCAATCACAGATCTCTTTCGCCGCGATGTCAAAGTTCAGGTCAAAGTTCACTGTTGTCTTCTCAAATTTGCGAGACAAACCTCTTCAAACTTTGTTCGTGGACAAAATTGGAAGTCGGGACCTAGCGGAATCGATTTCCTGGGTCACGTTGGCATAGCAACCGAAGGAGAAGGCACAAATCCGCGCGGTTTGGTCACAGGAATCGAAAAACCACCGAAAATCCTACCAGTATTATATAGTAGATGGGCCTACAGCCCCTTTCAATTGGGGGGGGGGGGGGGGGGGGGGGGGGGGGGGGGGGGTACACATAAATCACAGGAAAAAAAATAGAAAACATGATATTTAAACGTATGCAAAATACACAGTGGTTTGTTCCAAGCATTGCTGCTTTCCTCTATCAATAATCTTGCACATCAATGCTGCCTAATATACACATACAACCGAGAGAGAGAGAGAGAGAGAGAGAGAGAGAGAGAGAGAGAGAGAGATGCCTAATAAAGTTTGTTTTTAGGCCTATTCACTTCACTATTGGTCATTCTTTGTAAAAGATTGTTTCTACTCAGTTATTTACTGTCAATGATGCTTGAGACACAAGAGAACGATTGCTGTTATTTTTAAATCTGCAGTGATAACTTTTAGGTTGTGTGTAAAAAGTTGGTTCTGTACGTATATTTCATACGTTAAGTACCTTTGAAATTCAAACCGCTACTACTTGACAAAATGATGAGCCTTATTTACAAAAATAAAGGATCGTAGTTCAAACTGTCTGTCTATGGATGTCTGAATTGAATGTGCTGTCCCGATATACAGGTCGAAATAATATGGCCACCAACATCTCTATTTCTGTGTAATAAAACCTTGGAACCGCAGGCGACGTTAAGTACCGCTATGTCCGTACGGAAAGCACTAAGTACCGCTATGTCCGTACAGAAAGCACTAAGTACCGTTGGTCAAAACACCCGACTACTCCCAATTAGGGCTATGTTTCTACTCAGTTATTTGCTGTCAATGATGATTGAGATACAAGAGAACGATTGCTGTTATTTTTAAATCTGCAGTGAGAACTTTTAGGTTGTGTGTAAAAAGTTGGTTCTGTACGTATATTTCATACGTTAAGTACCTTTGAAATTCAAACCGCTACTACTTGACAAAATGATGAGCCTTATTTACAAAAATAAAGGATCGTAGTTCAAACTAACATGCCTACATATAAACATCATAAACAACACACAAAAGTATTATGTACATGGGTTTTAACATCGCAGGTACTTAGCGCGGTACCTAGTGCAGCCAAGGTCTATGCACGGTACCTAAGGCCCTCTCATACGGACATGCCGGTACTTAGCGTCAGCCTCGCACACACACACATACACACACACACACACACACACTGACACACACACACACATATTTAAACATCAAGTTTTTCTGTTCACTTTCAGTGATGGACGGCCTATCTGGTGGCCTGTAATTATTCCAGTGTCTTGGGGGCACAAGAGGCAAAACTGTTTGATGTTACTTTTTGTGTTTTTATTTCTGCATGCTTTATTTGGATTACTAGAAAACCTCTTTTTATTCCTTTGTGCAAATCTATTTGACCTTTATTCTTTTACTTTTAGTGAAAAACAAAACTGCCTGAGTTGGTGGGGAAGCTTCTGGACTCCAGGTCAAAAAAACAGTCGGCAGGGTGATGACAGAGGCTGTACCAATGAGTCATTCAGATAGAAAAGGAAGCAGACACCAAGGATTCCATTCTCTGTGCTGAAATTGTGAAAAGTTGTACTCTTTAACCAGTAAGTAAATTATTAACAACAAATTATAAAATTTCATTTCAAATTTAATGTAATTTGCAATTATATTGTACTAGCATAGCTGAATTTGGTATTTATGATCCACTTTTGTGTAATGTTTGCAACACACACACATACATTCAAATATAAACTGCGTCTGAATCAGTGATGGACATTTCTTGTTTGATTCACTGTCTTGGAGTTTGATCAAATTTTCAAACAAATTTTGCTTTTCTTGGGTGTGTGTTTGTTTTTGTTTAGCCCTTAATTGTGATGCACAGACAGACACACACACTTAAAGACACACTCCCTTTTAGGACCTTGCTTTTTTCATATTTTCTGTGAATAACCTTTGTGAATCATCAATCAACGGCCTTTTTAAGACACCCAGGGGTCCTTTTTAAGGCCTATTTTTCTCAGATATTTTGAGGTCTAACAAGGGGAGTTCCACTGTATGAGCAAGCCTTAGTTCTATGTTTAAGTATAACAATGGGTGAAGTGCATCTGACTTTATATTTGTCATATCATTTTAAAAGCCCTTAAAAAGTTTTGTTGATCATCATTATAAAAATACAGTCATGAAATTTCTGGCTGGATACTCAGTCCTCTCTTGTGTTACAGATGCTGTGAAGCGACAGGAGGTGCTCCTTCAGCAGATAAGGACAACAACAAAGAGTTTTGTATCACTTTATGGAACTTGTTATATCTTTCAGGGTCCTAAATGGAGGGTTTCACTGGAGCAGTGACTGTTGGACAACAAGTGCAGGGTGTGTTTGGACCTCCTGGATCAACATGTGTGCAGAACTGCTTAGGGCTTGAACTTCATGGGTGTGTGTAGGAAATTTCATATTAGATTTTGATATTAACATATTCCTGTGGTGCTATATAATTTAAATTATATGAGTAAATGAATATGTCTGTATGAATGTACGTATTTGCTGTGTCATTGTGGCATAGATATATAGACCTATAGCAATAACAAGACATACATGCTGTGAATGTATGCTTTTGTGCTCTCCTTGTACAAATCTGAATTAACTGAAATTTTTCTTAATGGCCAAGCACAGCCAGCTCTTTTCGACCTTTACATAGGGCCACAGTCAGAGATTGTAGAGTACACAGAGACCATTCATACTTCTTTGCGCTAAGGTAGGACTGCAGGTTATGTTTTTATCACGGCTTTGTCAACATACTGTCATTTCTGTCCGGCTGACAGTGCTGCAAACATTCATTGGATTGAAAATGTGTTTGTTATTGTTTGTGAACATCCTTTTTTAAAAGACCTGGAAAAAAGCCCCAGAACAGATTATATAGTACATAATAATATGTAATTGAATTTAAATTTTCTTTTCAAATCAGTGTCTTTTTACAAACTAGCCTTTGTTATTTTTGTGAGTTTAAGTCAGATATCAACACATACTGAATGCATAGTTCAGTCTTAGAGTGGGAGAATGTTTGAGGCATAAATTGCTTTTGACAACAACAAAAGTTCCCGGTTGACGGCCGGCCGTCCGGCCGGCCGTCCGGCCGGCCGTCCGGCCGGCCGTCCGTAGACACCACCTTAACGTTGGACTTTTCTCGGAAACTATCAAAGCGATCGGGCTCATATTTTGTTTAGTCGTGACCTCCAATGACCTCTACACTTTAACGATGGTTTCGTTGACCTTTGACCTTTTTCAAGGTCACAGGTCAGCGTCAAAGGAAAAATTAGACATTTTATATCTTTGACAAAGTTCATCGGATGTGATTGAAACTTTGTAGGATTATTCTTTACATCAAAGTATTTACATCTGTAGCCTTTTACGAACGTTATCAGAAAAACAAGGGAGATAACTAGCCTTTTCTGTTCGGCAACACACAACTTAACGTTGGGCTTTTCTCGGAAACTATAAAAGTGACCGGGCTCAAATTTTATGTGAACGTGACTCCCAGTGACCTCTACACTTTGACGTCTGCTTTGGTGACCTTTGACCTTTTTCAAGGTCACAGGTATGTCTTGAAGGAAAAAAATTGAAATATCATATCTCTGAAACTATTCATCGGATTTGATTCAAACTTTATAGGATTATTCTTTACATCAAATTATTTACATCTGTATTGTGTTGTGAATAGCAATTTCTTCCTGTCCATCTGATGCCTCATATAATATTCAGAACTGCGAAAGTGACTCGATCGAGCGTTTGCTCTTCTTGTTAATTATTTTTTCAGGATCCTTGGGGGGTTCCACTGTATCTGTGACTTTAGGACAACATATCGAGTTCTGGTGGTTTTTTGACCTAATGGATCAACATATGTGCAGACCTGCTGAGTGCTTGAGGTAAATTGGTGCATTTAGATATATATTGTTTTGCCTACCTGAGAGATACCACCCATGTGTCATGATGTGATAAATGAACCATCTCTTCACAGGCGTGTCTATCATGTAAATGAGGTTGGTTCAAACAACATGTCTGTCAGGGATGTCATTTTCCACTGCTTATGCAAAATCTCCGAGACAAACTTCATTCTCAAAACACTCGCGAGAAAATGGCAAGCCCAAACGTGTTACGAGAATGACTTTGCATCTGTGACTTTGTAATCATGAGCAGTGGAATATATAAGGTCCCTGCCAGACCAGCTTGCCATGACCTCAATGATATGCCCATATGTGCGTGTATGGTTTAGTTACTACATGGGTTATCTCTCCGGTACGTAGGAATTGAAAACAGAATACTTCATGGCTTGCTGTGTGGCACCAGATTTACACTTATTGCTTTTCAAATATTGAAATATTCACGACGGGCGCATTGTACACGTAAGCACAAGACCAAGTGCGCACGGAAAAGATCCTGTAAACCATGTGGGAGTTCGGTGTGTTATAGAAACACGAAAATACCCAGCATGCCTCCCCCGAAATTGGCGTATGCTGTCTGAATGGCGGCCATACACGTAAAAATCCACATGAGTGAACGTGGGAGTCTTAAGCCCATGAACGAAGAAACAGAAGAAGAAATAATATTCACTTTTACTTGTGTAAACCCAGTAACACACAGTAGGCTATGTAGTGTTCTCTATTTGTATCATTGAAACGCTTCTGTCCCGTCAATCACACTTTAAATTGCCTTATATTTTGGATGACATATGCCACCCCTTTGGTATTCCACTGATAATAGTTTAATGTTTTAGCTAAATAGTTTCAGCTAATCGCTATGGAGTATGCAAACACTGGAATTATATGCGATGAAACACTCAAGCTGCTTTCTCTTGCTTATAGCTGAGAGCAGCACTGTAGCTCAGTGACTGTCGGGTGGAGGATCCAATTCCTGCCTGTTTCCGACATAATGGATCAACATGAGTGCAGACCTGCTGAGCGCCTTATCTTCTTGGGTGTGTATAGATGTATATACATTAAAGGCACAGTAAGCCTCCCGTAAACCATCACAGAGCTCCCCGAGCGTCTACATACAGTACAAGCATACTTCCATTTGAACGCTCACCGAACGGGAACATCCTGGCTGCTTTCTGTCAAGCGTGAAAAATTTTCAAAGAATTTATTTTCGTGGACTTAGTCCTCTACAACAATGGCGCCTCGTTTTGGTGCTGGACGGCTGTTATGAATATTCAATACCAGAAATCACGCCCGGACAGTAAGCCTCCCGTAAACCATCACAGATACTGTCAGGCTTTTACACACAGTACAAACACCCTTCCATTTGAACGCTCACCAAACGGGAATATCCTAGGTGCCCTACGTAAAGAGCGAGCAATTTTTGACTCACATGCGAAGCAAAAGTGAGTCTATGTACTCACCCGAGTCGTCCGTCCGTCCGTCCGGACGTCCGTCCGTCCGTCCGGAAAACTTTAACGTTGGATATTTCTTGGACACTATTCAGTCTATCAGTACCAAATTTGGCAAGATGGTGTATGATGACAAGGCCCCAAAAAACATACATAGCATCTTGACCTTGCTTCAAGGTCAAGGTCGCAGGGGCCATAAATGTTGCCTAAAAAACAGCTATTTTTCATATTTTTCCCATTTTCTCTGAAGTTTTTGAGATTCAATACCTCACCTATATATGATATATAGGGCAAAGTAAGCCCCATCTTTTGATACCAGTTTGGTTTACCTTGCTTCAAGGTCAAGGTCACAGGAGCTCTTCAAAGTTGGATTGTATACATATTTTGAAGTGACCTTGACCCTGAACTATGGAAGATAACTGTTTCAAACTTAAAAATTATGTGGGGCACATGTTATGCTTTCATCATGAGACACATTCGGTCACATATGATCAAGGTCAAGGTCACTTTGACCCTTATGAAATGTGACCAAAATAAGGTAGTGAACCACTAAAAGAAAGAAAGAATGGTAGAAAGAGCCAATAAGCACCATTGTACTTCCTATGTCTTGAATTAACAGCTTTGTGTTGCATGACCTTGGATGACCTGGTCAAGGTCACATGTATTTTGGTAGGAAAAATGTGTAAAGCATGTGAGTCGTATGGGCTTTGCCCTTCTTGTTAAAGAATTAATTTTGCCGATTGAACTCAGGTCAAAAATGAGTTACTTCCCTTCGGGTCTCATTCTATCGATGTAAACTGGCGATAGCCGTGGATCGATGATTATCAGAATGTTTTTGGACCGTGGTGCGTTTTTGCGCTAGACCTAACTTTTAAAATCTAAATAATAAATTGACAGCTTGTCACACAAACATTCTTTAATCATAAAAGAATTCTTTTTTCATCAAGACAAGATCAGTACAATTCGAAGTTGTGAAAGTTTGAAAAAAGAAAAGCCCGGAAGCAGGGTCACGCAAGGGTCGTAGCAGACGGCGGTTTATGCATATATATCACCGTTCCTCTCAACAGTCAAAAACCATCGCTAGAGTTTTTGTGAACCACAGCCGTTTGTTTCGTGCATAAAAACGTGCTATTGTAGATAAGCTCACATGGAGTCGCATTCAAATGACTAACTGACGACTACATTGTGAAAAAAGGGAAACTGGATCACACTGGTTCACGATGGCTCAGGGGTAAGATAAACCACGCAAAAATAAATTATTTGAAAATTGTTCGCTCTTTATGGAGGGCACCTAGGATGTTCTCAATCGGTGAGTGTTTAAATGAAAGGGTGTTTGTACTGTAGTCTGTGTGTAAAAGCCTGACCGTATCTGTGATGGTTTACGGGAGGCTTACTGTGCCTTCAATTGTATTCATAAATTCACACACACACACACACACACACACACACACACACACATACTGACAAAGACATTCATATTCATGCCTGCACACACGCAAGCACAAACATACACGCACCAGCACGTTTCAAACCCCCACCACCACCACCGTCTCAGTCGGTGCAGCTGTTTCGGAGCCTTTAGTCATCATAATACACACACAGACGGACACAACTTTTAAAAGTTAGATATATATGCACTAAAAGCCACGGCACTTTAAGTTAGGTTTCATTATCATTCTCTTAAAGTTTGGCCCTCTTTGCTTCAGTCTGCATGCTTTCTCATAGTCATACTGCTGTGTCATTGCAGGTTTCATTCCATGCTCTGGTGTGGGTGTCATAAGCAAGAGAGCCTCCTGTTCACTTCCAGCAGATGACTGCATGGTGAAGGACCTTGATACCACTTACAGACGTCAAAGCAGCTAGCTAGATGCCATTGGAGAACAACCAAAACTATTCAGCGGGTGCCATCGGCGAACATAAATACAAGTTACAGAACAGGAAAGCAGATATCACTGGCAAAGGGAACCGGACAGCAGCTACAATAAACTTAATCAGATGCCTGTAGCAAATAATCTGGACACCAATCACAAATCAAACAGATGTGGAGGACAGAGAACATTTCATGTGATTATTGCCACATATATAACCCTGTTTTGAAAAAAAGGGACATAACACCACACTATATACTTTCTGGTTGCATGCTGAAAACTCTCCATTGGACATTTAGTGAGTTTTGACTCACCAGGTCAGGAGAATGTCACTGATGGGGAGCATAATTAGGCTGACTTACAATGGGTAGACAGAATTGAACATTGTTGTTTTCTTGGATGGTTTTCGGGATAGACTTTACAAAGTTAACATACTGCTATGGTTTGATCAATTTCAAACATGACCACATTTGGCATTTTTTCAAAACCACATTTTTGACAAATATCAAGGATGTGTTGCGAAAGCATGTGTTCTTATTTTTCTGAAATGTTTTGAAAGCTAGATTTTTGATACTTTACAGGCTATTGAAGTTGGATGACCTGTAGATGTGACCCATGTAAAATTGACCCTCATAAACTTTTAAGTTCACAGAAATTAATAATAATAACAGAGAAATGGTATTATTTTGAATGTGTTTGAAGCAAGATCGTTGTAACTCAATAACCCCCCGCGGGTTAGGGGGAAGAATCTACCCGATGCTCCCCAGCATGTCGTAAGAGGCGACTAACGGATTCTGTTTCTCCTTTTACCCTTGTTAAGTGTTTCTTGTATAGAATATAGTCAATTTTTGTAAAGATTTTAGTCAAGCAGTATGTAAGACATGTTAAGTCCTTTGTACTGGAAACTTGCATTCTCCCAGTAAGGTCATATATTGTACTACGTTGCAAGCCCCTGAAGCAAATTTTTGATTAGTGCTTTTGTGAACAAGAAACAATTGACAAGTGGCTCTATCCCATCTCCCCCCTTTCCCCATCGCGATATAACCTTGAATGGTTGAAAACGACGTTAAACACCAAATAAAGAAAGAAAGTAACTCAATAACTTTATCTGTGTAAGGTCACACACATATACAGGGTTAGATGACATCAAGTCAGCTTGATAGTTTGCATTATTCAAGTTCAGATTGGGGTAGAGTTCTGGTCAATAATAGGGACAATCATTGTCTCCTTTGATTGTTCACAGAGTTTTCATGTACTGATGTATGCATGGTCACTTTCAAAGCTAATCATAGAAATTTAACTTGGCTGTAGGGGAGATAATTTTGAGAAAATATGTGTTGTGCTAAAGATGAATTCCCACAAAGAAGAGTGCTATAATAAATCTGTTTCGTGCATTTTATTATTACTTGTTCTGGTTAACAGGGTTATAAAAAAATTGCATTAAAGCTGTTTCTGCATTGGGACATTTACCAAAAATCAACAGCTTGGTTACTCACTGTGCAAGATGGACACCTTATTTAAAATTATTATTTAATTGGGTCTTTTACATGTTAGTGGATATTTTAAAATGTTCTTACATAAGCTTGACTATTAATGCTCTGCCGAAAAATGAAAATAAAATTTAAAACATGTGATGAACCTTTACTTTCCTACCAAATGTGACAGATTGACTGCAGCGAGTGGCCTGATCGTGCACACACACATTCAATTCACACAAAACAATTGATTCAGCAAAAATTGGGGCCACATTTACATCCAGTGTAATTTTTAAGGCTATGGTACTTTTTCAAGAAAGTACTGCAGTATACTATAGTAAACTGTAGTAAAAGTACTATAGTACAAAATCTACAGCAACAAAAGTACCACACTGTACTATAGTAAACTATAGTAAAAGTACTATAGTACAAATGTACCATGCCAAAAATACCACGCTGTACTATAGTAAACTATAGTAAAAGTACTATAGTACAAATGTACTCTACGAAAGTACCACGCTGTACTACACTTTACTCTAGTAAACTGTAGTACATGTACTCTAGTAAACTATAGTTTACTATAGTTTACTATAGTATACTATAGTACATTTTGGCAAAAAAGTGCTCAAAATACTATAGTACATTTAAATGTACTATAGTTTACTATAGTATACTATAGTACATGTACCACAATGTACTATAGTACACACTAATGTATTGTACTATAGTACTTTTTGTACTATAGTTTACTATAGTACTAGTACTATAGTAAACTATGGTACACCATAGTACAATTCAATGTACTATAGTACTTGTACTATAGTAAACTATAGTATACCATAGTACAATTCAATGTACCATAGTACTTGTACTATAGTAAACTATAGTATACTATAGTACAAGTACTATGGTATACTATAGTACATAGTGTAGTACTTTTTTACTTGGGCTGTTAGTGTTCTGATGTAAGTCCAGCAGTAGATAGGTTAAGCCTATTTTAACATACTGGAAACTGGTAATCTTCCAGTAGGTATTAATTTAGTTTTACTAAAGCCTGCTGGGACACAAGTAATGGGTTAGTGCATTTGTAAACAGGAATCGCTTGACAAGTGGCCCCCTTCATCCCCCCCTTCCTCGTCCTGATATGGCTCTGCGTAGTCGGCTGGACGTTAAGCAACAAATAAACAAACAAACAAACATTCACACACAAACACACACCCACACGTACCGTAAATCCACAGTATGTTTGGGGAATACAAGTACATCACATTTTCGCATTCAAACCGTCAGGTGTGGATGTGCCCAGGGATAATATGAAATCGGACTCTACTTGTTTTCTGTCTGTGGAGGTGCTGTACATTTGCCAGACACCTTTCACACGTGCATCCAGGGAGGTGTGGTTGCTGCTGTTGAAATGTTGGGCAACAGACCTACAGCGGCGATGCCGAATATCTGCCAGATGTTCGGTGAAGCGGGTAGAGAGGGTTCTTTCGGTCTCACCAATGTAGAGTACTTTGGGGCATTTGAGACAGGATATGACATAGATGAGATTGCGGCTGGTGCAAGAGAACGTGCGTTTAATGTTGAAATCTTACAAATATTTTTAGACAAGTGAGAAATTAGAACGAACTACTTTGATTACACCAAAATCACACGTGGATTATTCGAAGTAAGAATAAAGAGGGCTAAAAAATAATCAATACTAGAATTTATTTTTAAAGCATGACATCATTTGAAACCCAGACGATTGGACCCTGTTGCGGAAGAATACAACGTTGACTCAAAACAGTAACAACAATGGCTGACGTGTATAAAGTACACGCATACCTCGCCAGGTTTGCTTTTGTGACTAGTCGACAGACGATGCCATTTGCTTTGTGTGTGTTTTTGTTGTTGCTTACTGTACATGACATACATTACGTGTAAATCCAGTTCTTTAACAGGCAACAAACCTTGCAAATTTCCAGAAGCTGCAATCTGAAGCGACCTATCTCTGATTCTAGCAGACGATCTCTCCAATGTTTAACACAAAATCAGCAAACTCTCCTGTCACATAGAACGTCCATTATACAGTGCAATGTTGAAATGAAGTTACCGGTCTGAAACATTTAGTCGTTTCTTCTGAGACAATCCTTGTTCTCTTATCATCTATAGATTTACCGCAGTCTTCACCACGCGAATTCACAACAGAAGTCAGACTTTCGAACATGTATACAATCTACGAAGACAAGCATGATACGTCATGACGTCATATGATTCCTAGCATATTGACGTAATGCTAAACATCCGGTTATCCCGAGTTTTCTCCGTAATACATGTCCGTGGGTTTTTCAATGTTCGGTTTACCAAGCGGCTGCAAATACCCACTCGTGGTTTATTTTCCAGTAATCAACTCGTGGTCATTGTTTAAGCTCTATTTTGTCAATCGTGGGATCTTTAACGTGCACACCCCAATGTAGTGTACACGAAGGGACCTCGGTTTTTCGTCTCATCCGAAAGACTAGCACTTGAACCCACCACCTAGGTTAGGAAAGGGGGGGGGGGGGGAGAAAATTGCAAACGCCCTGACCCAGGGTCGAACTCGCAACCTCTCGCTTCCGAGCGCAAGTGCGTTACCACTCGGCCACCCAGTCCTTGAGTTTCAACCAATCCGACCTCGCGGCTGCGTACCACCCATTGGAGAGGCACCCACTTTCGCTTCGTTCTCCTCAACCCTGGTAGCTGAGTTGGGAGAGAACTCGACATGTGGTCCTCAGGTTTGAATCCAGCTAGGACAGATACGGTGCAAATGTTTGTGCTGACAGTATCCATTTCTCACCCAGTGTCACCCCCGAGTGACACATACAAGACTTGGGTTATTCTGTCAGAAGTAAAGGTGACTGATTATACGTACCAGACACACACCTGGATGAGATATAAGATTTTATATCAACCACGTGCATTACACAGGAATATATCTTGGTTTGAGTTCATGCAATACATAGTAGGCCTACATTTAAACACAACAACCAAACAGAGTGCTAACAGAACTGCATACACACACTCACTTACACACACACATACACACACACACACACACACACACACACATACACACACATACACTCACATTCACACACACACACACACACACACACACACACACACACACACACCCCCTACATTATACCGCGTTCACATCTTGTCCACTTCACATAAAATACTCTTTTTACCAGGTGTACTGCATACTTAAACCGCTGTTGGCAAAGAAGCATAAAACTCCAAATAAAATCTATTTCCACAAAATCCTAATAGCACTGAAAAACCAGCAAAGTTACCACCAAAATATATCACATCTCATCAGAAGTGATTGCGCGTCACTTGTTGCTGCTAGCTTTCTGTTGTGAGGGATTTCCCAGTATTTTGGACAATATAGTATGAAATGGATAAACCGACGTTGGAACTGAGAAGAAAATGAAGAGTGAATGATAAAGGCGTTCTGTGCCACCAGAAAGCATCGTTTTTGTAAACTCCTTCATATATTTCAGACAGACGCCTGATCGTTTGATGACCGAACATTATGTTAGAACGACGCTCCGGGCAGAAGTGTCCAAGATCGTGTTATGTTCTCTGTCAATCCATTTAATGGAAGGCCTTTTGGTCAAAGACACGGGAGTAACTGTTTTAGCCGAATGTACAATTCTGCAGACAGATACCAAGTTTGCAGTAATGGCCTTATTGTCATTCTTTGTTCCGTTTTGCAGAGAGTTCTCGGAATTCTTCAACCAGAAGTTTGGTAACTGCTTCACCTTCAACAACAAGAAGAACCACAGCGTCACAGGGCCTGGTCCAAGTCAAGGCAAGTGGGATAAATATAGTAGACAATGATAATAACAAATAACACGTAATGATCGCTCCTTTTCATAACTGAGAGCTCACAGCGATGTGCAAAAAAAGGAATGTGGACCTGGACAGGCACGGGTCAACTTTATGTGAAGATGATAATAATAATAATAATAATAATAATAATAATAATAATAATAATAATAATAAAACATTCTTCTATAGCGCTGTTCACCGCCAGATAACAGTCTCATGGCGCTTTACATTGGACATTAAAATTCAACATTTTACATATAAAAAGTTTCCTCGTAAGAAATAAAATACAAGCATCATTAGCTTACATTTCATAAACAACAACCACATACATCAGATAATCTAGAAGATTTAAAAACTATTCAGAGACTATGTCCATGTCCCAACCCTGTGTCACGTCGAAGATCTCGTTCATTCTGCCAAAAGTGCACGTGGAAGGTAACACACAAACAACCACACACCTGGTTAGCGCGGCTCTGCCGCTGCTAGGTTTCCACTGGGAGGAATGGGGCGATAAAATAACGAAATACGAACCATTTCAGCAATACATGTAAGTAATCAAAAAGATGAAAAATCCCTGGTAACATTCTTGTGATATACAACCTTTTATCAGTTCTCTACGCTGGAATTAAATAAGAATTGATTTAACTTTAAAAAAAACTAAAAAACATAATTGTGTGCAGTGTTAAAGCTGTTCCTGACGTCGGAGGAAGCGGAGTACATGCGATGATGCCCCACGTACAGAGTTTGGGGGTCAAGCTGGTGGCATTTTCTGAGTTAGAGGCTATTTCATTTCACTTCATCGTCCCATTGCTGGGCTGCTTCATCCCAAAGGACATCTAGCTGCAAAAAAAAAGAAAAAAGAGTCACGCTACCACGGTGTGTCCGTGATTGGGTGTAATCAGCCATCTCTAGTATGGTCATCGAGGCTAAACAGGTGTGTTGATTAATTGTGTGCAGGGTTAAAACTGCTCCTGACGGTGGAGGAAGAGGAGTACATGCCGCAGGTGCAGAGTGTGGGAGTCAAGATGGTGGTGCATTCCCAGGACGCCCTGCCTTTCCCTGAGAACGACGGCATTCTGCTGTCGCCTGGATCTCTCACACAAGTAGGAATCAACAAGGTCTGTACATATATGTGGCTGTGACTTCTTTCAGTTTATTCTGCTCGTCTTTTTTTCTGACCAAAGGTCTTCTTTTTGAAGCTCTAAATGGCATGCCTTTTCCTGAAAACGACGGCATCCTGCTGTCGCCTTGATCTCTCACACAAGAAGGAATCAACTAGGTCTGTACTGTACACATTCACTGTGACTGGCATATGTTATCTCTTTTTCTTGTATGGTCCCTCACTTCTTTCTTACAGTTTATTCTTTTTTTCTTCTGACCAAAGGTCTATTTCAAGCTCTAAATGGCATATGCCTATTCATGAAAACGACGGCATCTTACTGTCGCCTGGATCTCTCACGCAAGTAGGAATCAACTAGGTCTGTACATATACACTGTGACTGCCATATTTTATCTCTTTTTCTTGAATTATCCCTCGCCTATTTCTTTCAGTTTCTTATGTTAGTCTTTTTTCTGACCAAAGCTCTAATTGGCTTGCATTTTCTGAAAGCAACTTACTGTCGCCTGACTCCCTCACAAAACTGGGAGTCACCAAGGTCTGGTTAGAGATGCATACTCTTCGTGTGTGTGTGTGTGTGTGTGTGTGTGTGTGTGTGTGTGTGTGTGTGTGTGTGTGTGTGTGTGCGCGTGCGTGCGTGCGTGTACGGAAGTGCGTGCGTGTGTGTGTGTGTGTGTGTGTGTGTGTGTGTGTGTGTGTGTCCTAATTTATTTCAAGTGCAGTACATAATAACTTTCCCATAGAAAAACAGCATCCTTCTGTCTGCCTCACTCTGCATAGGGGCGGGGGGGGGGGGGGGGGGGGGGGGGTCCATGACAAATATATTTTTCTCTCCTTTGTTTCTGTTTCATTCTTTTCTTGATCGCCCTGTCTGTTTTGAACCTTTGGAAGTAGTTATAAACAGGTTCAACTTCAAAAGTATATTGTGTAATGTATATTGTAATGCTACTGAAGACTGAGTAGCTATCATTTCCACCGAAAATGGACGAAATCATGTCAATATTAAACCATTTGTGCTTAAAGCAGTTTTCGTGTCGTCCTGTAATTAAATTTTTGTTTGGTGCTCTTCGGCAATCCATTAACAGATCATATGCATTTTGATCGATTCTCTAGGTTTTAACAACACAGCAATCAGCTCAGTGATAAAATATGTATTTTGCAATACACTTGCGGTAGAATGTTCAATCGGTTCGTTTGCTGTCAGTTCTTTTGTGACCTCACTAGAGCTGAGATTCAGGCTTTAAACCTGGTCGGCATGAAACAGTGTTTGCTTTTGAATTATGCAAGCAAACTGTAATTGAAAGACGAACGTTTTGACACAAAACAAATGAGCTCCATGGTTCAAAACATACAAAATGGAACCTTCGGTGCTTTACACTGTAAACCTTGTATGTTGTATACAGTAAGGAAAAAATGAAAGGATAATGGAAAAAAGTCAAATGTTTTTGCTTTTAGATTGGACAGGTCAGTGACAATTCCCTCTGAAACATCTCGTTGATAATTGTGTTCACAACCAAGGGCGATTCTTTTCAGACAGACACACGCAACGATTGTTTTTCTTTCACTGACAAAATGCATTCAGTTCATTGTCATCACACGTTTTAGAAATAGACAGAACCAACAGAAGCTTGAAGCATACTGGCTTATTCCCGAAAGCTTCGTAAACAACGGTATAAAATGCACTTCAAGAACTCATAGAACACGCAAAAGCTTCCTGCCCTATTCACACTTACTCACACAGATAATTAATTTCCCAGCCCCAACAGCATTCTTTTTTGAAAAAGCTTCTTCTTGTTCTTCTGCGTTCATGGGCTGAACCTCCCCGTGCACTCGTGTTTTTGCGCGCGTGGATTTTTAAGTGTATGAACGTATGAGAGAGAGAGAGAGAGAGAGAGAGAGAGAGAGAGAGAGAGAGAGAGAGAGAGAGAGAGAGAGAGAGAGAGAGAGAGAGAGAGAGAGAGAGATTGATTGATTGATTGATTGATTGATTGATTGATCTTTATTACAGAAGGATGGAGATTTTACGCATTGCCTATTTAGTTTGGATCTTTTAGGCCAACATATTCACAAAATGTTTTAGTTTCCTTTGAAAGAATTTTTAAAATCGTATTAATCTTCTTCTTTTTTTAAATTATAAAATGTCAATACTGACTTCGTGCTTTCGTTCCTGTTTTGCTATTTCTCCTTGGCATGGCTGTGTTGGTGTCTGGACACAGAACGTGTACCAGCGGACTGGGCCGCCTTACGGGGACTGTGTCAGCCACAGTACTGACCACAACCTAGCCGTCAACATGTACGCTCCATATTTTGCAGTCAGCTACTCAGCAGAGGTACTTCCATATTTTATACAAAATGTATTCTGGAAATATAGGGTGACACGAGGTACAACAGGAACATTTGCGACCACACAGCATAAGCTAAGCTTATACTCAGAGTGGTTATGAATTTACATCTAATTAGGAATTGATTTATACAGGTTCAGTCAAGGTCAAAATAATGCTAAAACCCTTATTGGTACTATCAAACAAACTGAAGAATGTAACTTATAGTAACGGGCTAACTTTCTAATTCAACTTGCCTGCAGCTGCAATGGTTTGAGGCAAAAATAATATCTAATCTTATCAAACTAAATCATTTAAAAACATACACATATAGTTCAATGTCAAAGTGAAAGACACAGTAGTTAAGTCAAGTCAAACAGTTTATTTACCAAATGCAAAGCACAGGATTTTGTTATGGTGTATGCATAAAACTTCACACTCCTTCCACACGCATATATCATAATAAATATGTATAGATAAAGTGTTCAATTTCACTGGGCCTATTTACGTGTGTATACCAACCAGACAGTTCAAAACGGACTGGTTGTTCTTTTAGCACAGTAAGCCTCCCGTAAACCATCACAGATTCTGTCAGGCAGTACAAACACCCTTTCGTTTAAACACTCACCGCTTGAGAACATCCTAGGTGCCCTACGTAAAGAGCGAGCAATTTTCAAAGAATTTATTTTCGTGGATCCTCTGATCAGCATATCAGTTTTGCCGCTAGAACTAACTTTTAAAATCTAGATAATAAATTGACATCTTGTTACACAAGCATTCTTAAATCATAAAAGAATTTTTTTTCCTCAAGACAAGATCAGTTCAATTCGAAGTTTTGAAAGTTTGAAAAAAGAAAAGCCCGGAAACGTGTCACACAAACCGTCTTTCTCGTAGCAGACAACGGTTCTGCCTAGCCGTTCCTCTGAACGGCCAACTGTCATCGCTCTAGTTCGTGTGAACCGCAGCCGTTTGTTGCGTTTAGATTCAGAGGTACACAATAACGTGCTATTGCAGATGAGCTTACAGCGAGTCCCATTGAAATCACAAACTGACGACTACATTGTGAAAAAAGGAAACTGGATCACACGGGATCACACGGGTTCGCGATGGTTCAGGGGTAAGATAAAGCACGCAAAAATAAATTCTTTGAAAATTGCTCACTCTTTACAGAGGGCACTTAGGATGTTCAAAAGCGGTGAGTGTGTAAATGAAAGGGTGTTTGTACTGTGTGTAAAAGCCTGACAGTATCTGTGATGGTTTACAGGAGGCTTACTGTGGCTTTAAGAAGTTGTCTGTAGAATGTAACCTTCAAAAGCCTAATGAACATTTGCTGTGCTCTAATTTACACAGACCTGCAATGATAATCTAAAAATGTCTTCGTTACTACGCTATTTAATTAAATCGATGAAAATAGGATAGCAGTTGCTGTCGACAAGCTCGTCTGTGTTGCGGCAGTCCCAAATCTGTTCATCGACTTCCCTTGTTAGCACTCGCAACCTAGCAGACAAAACCAGTGCGAATTAAGGTACTCAAATCTGTAATCCAGAAAGCTCGTCGTCACGCTCATAAGAAAAATACCGATCTCAGTGTTAGGCATTTCTGTAGTGAAACTACAGGGGAAGCTACTGGAAGGGTATCTATCATGTGTTAGAGAGTACAAACTCTCAGACCATCGGAAATCATTGCCACGGTAACGTAAGCAAAACTGCCGATCTCGTTTCTTGAGTTAGGCACTTTTTCTTTATGATACAGAAAGACTTGTTTTGAAAATGTGAAGGTATGCAAAAGCTGTGTGTGGGTTGTTATGCAGTTTTGCTGATTGAAAATGTTGCTGTGCAGCTCTTTATCTCACATTTACTCCGTGGTAACAGCTCAAGATAGGCAGTTTGCAACTTATAACTAAAATGAGATAGGCAGATTGTTCAGAAACCAAAGAAGGTTTTTTGCGTTTTTCTCAAAACATCAAAAAATGACATAGGCAATTATCTAATGAGCGTGACGTAGTGCAGTATTCCCCACTCGCAGGAGCGATAAAGTAGGACGACAATAAATCAGAAAGAAATCCAACTCTGTACAGAACGCAGCAACGACTGTTGGTTCTGCGTGTATGCCCTAGTTGAGAGATTGTTTTATCCCATGTGCGGCCTGGCCAGATGGGAGATGGTGAGAGCATGTTTTAACTGGGAAGCCTGGCCAGATGGGAGATGGTGAGAGCATGTTTTAACTGGGAAGCCTGGCCAGATGGGAGATGGTGAGAGCATGTTTTAACTGGGAAGCCTGGCCAGATGGGAGATGGTGAGAGCATGTTTTAACTGGGAAGCCAGGCTAGATGGGAGATGGTGAGAGCATGTTTTAACTGGGAAGCCAGGCCAGATGGGAGATGGTGAGAGCATGTTTTAACTGTGAAGCCAGGCCAGATGGGAGATGGTGAGAGCATGTTTTAACTGGGAAGCCTGGCAAGATGGGAGATGGTGAGAGCATGTTTTAACTGGGAAGCCAGGCCAGATGGGAGATGGTGAGAGCATGTTTTAACTGGGAAGCCAGGCCAGATGGCAGATGGTGAGAGCATGTTTTAACTGGGAAGCCTGGCCAGATGGGAGATGGTGAGAGCATGTTTTAACAGGGAAGCCAGGCCAGATGGGAGATGGCGAGAGCATGTTTTAACTGGGAAGTCTGGCCAGATGGGAGATGGTGAGAGCATGTTTTAACTGGGAAGCCAGGCCAGATGGCAGATGGTGAGAGCATGTTTTAACTGGGAAGCCAGGCCAGATGGGAGATGGTGAGAGCATGTTTTAACAGGGAAGCCAGGCTAGATGGGAGATGGTGAAAGCATGTTTTAACTGTGAAGCCAGGCCAGATGGGAGATGGTGAGAGCATGTTTTAACTGGGAAGCCAGGCCAGATGGCAGATGGTGAGAGCATGTTTTAACTGGGAAGCCAGGCCAGATGGCAGATGGTGAGAGCATGTTTTAACAGGGAAGCCAGGCCAGATGGGAGATGGTGAGAGCATGTTTTAACTGTGAAGCCAGGCCAGATGGGAGATGGTGAGAGCATGTTTTAACCGGGAAGCCAGGCCAGATGGGAGATGGTGAGAGCATGTTTTAACTGTGAAGCCAGGCCAGATGGGAGATGGTGAGAGCATGTTTTAACTGGGAAGCCTGGCCAGATGGGAGATGGCGAAAGCATGTTTTAACTGGGAAGCCTGGCCAGATGGGAGATGGTGAGAGCATGTTTTAACTGGGAAGCCTGGCCAGATGGGAGATGGTGAGAGCATGTTTTAACTGGGAAGCCAGGCCAGATGGGAGATGGTGAGAGCATGTTTTAACTGGGAAGCCTGGCCAGATGGGAGATGGTGAGAGCATGTTTTAACTGGGAAGCCTGGCCAGATGGGAGATGGTGAGAGCATGTTTTAACAGGGAAGCCAGGCTAGATGGGAGATGGTGAGAGCATGTTTTAACTGGGAAGCCAGGCTAGATGGGAGATGGCGAAAGCATGTTTTAACTGGGAAGCCTGGCCAGATGGGAGATGGTGAGAGCATGTTTTAACTGGGAAGCCAGGCCAGATGGGAGATGGTGAGAGCATGTTTTAACTGGGAAGCCAGGCCAGATGGGAGATGGTGAGAGCATGTTTTAACAGGGAAGCCAGGCTAGATGGGAGATGGTGAGAGCATGTTTTAACTGGGAAGCCAGGCCAGATGGGAGATGGTGAGAGCATGTTTTAACTGGGAAGCCTGGCCAGATGGGAGATGGTGAGAGCATGTTTTAACTGGGAAGCCTGGCCAGATGGGAGATGGTGAGAGCATGTTTTAACTGGGAAGCCTGGCCAGATGGGAGATGGTGAGAGCATGTTTTAACTGGGAAGCCTGGCTAGATGGGAGATGGTGAGAGCATGTTTTAACAGGGAAGCCAGGCTAGATGGGAGATGGTGAGAGCATGTTTTAACTGGGAAGTCTGGCCAGATGGGAGATGGTGAGAGCATGTTTTAACAGGGAAGCCAGGCTAGATGGGAGATGGTGAGAGCATGTTTTAACTGGGAAGCCAGGCCAGATGGGAGATGGTGAGAGCATGTTTTAACTGGGAAGCCAGGCCAGATGGGAGATGGTGAGAGCATGTTTTAACTGGGAAGCCTGGCCAGATGGGAGATGGTGAGAGCATGTTTTAACTGGGAAGCCAGGCCAGATGGGAGATGGTGAGAGCATGTTTTAACTGGGAAGCCTGGCTAGATGGGAGATGGTGAGAGCATGTTTTAACTGGGAAGCCTAGCCAGATGGGAGATGGTGAGAGCATGTTTTAACTGGGGAGCCTGGCAAGATGGGAGATGGTGAGAGCATGTTTTAACTGGGAAGCCTAGCCAGATGGGAGATGGTGAGAGCATGTTTTAACTGGGAAGCCTAGCCAGATGGGAGATGGTGAGAGCATGTTTTAACTGGGAAGCCTGGCCAGATGGGAGATGGTGAGAGCATGTTTTAACTGGGAAGCCTGGCCAGATGGGAGATGGTGAGAGCATGTTTTAACTGGGAAGCCAGGCCAGATGGGAGATGGTGAGAGCATGTTTTAACTGGGAAGCCAGGCCAGCTGGGAGATGGTGAGAGCATGTTTTAACTGGGAAGCATGGCCAGATGGGAGATGGTGAGAGCATGTTTTAACAGGGAAGCCAGGCTAGATGGGAGATGGTGAGAGCATGTTTTAACTGGGAAGCCTGGCCAGATGGGAGATGGTGAGAGCATGTTTTAACTGGGAAGCCTGGCCAGATGGGAGATGGTGAGAGCATGTTTTAACTGGGAAGCCAGGCCAGATGGGAGATGGTGAGAGCATGTTTTAACTGGGAAGCCTGGCCAGATGGGAGATGGTGAGAGCATGTTTTAACTGGGAAGCCAGGCCAGATGGGAGATGGTGAGAGCATGTTTTAACTGGGAAGCCAGGCTAGATGGGAGATGGTGAAAGCATGTTTTAACTGGGAAGCATGGCCAGATGGGAGATGGTGAGAGCATGTTTTAACTGGGAAGCCTGGCCAGATGGGAGATGGTGAGAGCATGTTTTAACTGGGAAGCCTGGCCAGATGGGAGATGGTGAGAGCATGTTTTAACTGGGAAGCCAGGCCAGATGGGAGATGGTGAGAGCATGTTTTAACTGGGAAGCCTGGCCAGATGGGAGATGGTGAGAGCATGTTTTAACTGGGAAGCCTGGCCAGATGGGAGATGGTGAGAGCATGTTTTAACTGGGAAGCCTGGCTAGATGGGAGATGGTGAGAGCATGTTTTAACTGGGAAGCCTGGCCAGATGGGAGATGGTGAGAGCATGTTTTAACTGGGAAGCCTGGCCAGATGGGAGATGGTGAGAGCATGTTTTAACTGGGAAGCCTGGCTAGATGGGAGATGGTGAGAGCATGTTTTAACAGGGAAGCCAGGCTAGATGGGAGATGGTGAGAGCATGTTTTAACTGGGAAGCCTGGCCAGATGGGAGATGGTGAGAGCATGTTTTAACTGGGAAGCCAGGCTAGATGGGAGATGGTGAGAGCATGTTTTAACTGGGAAGCCAGGCCAGATGGGAGATGGTGAGAGCATGTTTTAACTGGGAAGCCAGGCCAGCTGGGAGATGGTGAGAGCATGTTTTAACTGGGAAGCCTGGCCAGATGGGAGATGGTGAGAGCATGTTTTAACTGGGAAGCCAGGACAGATGGGAGATGGTGAGAGCATGTTTTAACTGGGAAGCCTGGCTAGATGGGAGATGGTGAGAGCATGTTTTAACTGGGAAGCCTAGCCAGATGGGAGATGGTGAGAGCATGTTTTAACTGGGAAGCCTGGCAAGATGGGGGATGGTGAGAGCATGTTTTAACTGGGAAGCCTAGCCAGATGGGAGATGGTGAGAGCATGTTTTAACTGGGAAGCCTAGCCAGATGGGAGATGGTGAGAGCATGTTTTAACTGGGAAGCCTGGCTAGATGGGAGATGGTGAGAGCATGTTTTAACTGGGAAGCCTGGCCAGATGGGAGATGGTGAGAGCATGTTTTAACTGGGAAGCCAGGCCAGATGGGAGATGGTGAGAGCATGTTTTAACTGGGAAGCCTGGCTAGATGGGAGATGGCGAGAGCATGTTTTAACTGGGAAGCATGGCCAGATGGGAGATGGTGAGAGCATGTTTTAACAGGGAAGCCAGGCTAGATGGGAGATGGTGAGAGCATGTTTTAACTGGGAAGCCTGGCCAGATGGGAGATGGTGAGAGCATGTTTTAACAGGGAAGCCTGGCTAGATGGGAGATGGTGAGAGCATGTTTTAACTGGGAAGCCAGGCCAGATGGGAGATGGTGAGAGCATGTTTTAACTGGGAAGCCTGGCAAGATGGGAGATGGTGAGAGCATGTTTTAACTGGGAAGCCAGGCCAGATGGGAGATGGTGAGAGCATGTTTTAACTGGGAAGCCAGGCTAGATGGGAGATGGCGAGAGCATGTTTTAACTGGGAAGCATGGCCAGATGGGAGATGGTGAAAGCATGTTTTAACTGGGAAGTCTGGCCAGATGGGAGATGGTGAGAGCATGTTTTAACTGGGAAGTCTGGCCAGATGGGAGATGGTGAGAGCATGTTTTAACTGGGAAGCCAGGCCAGATGGGAGATGGTGAGAGCATGTTTTAACTGGGAAGCCTGGCTAGATGGGAGATGGCGAGAGCATGTTTTAACTGGGAAGCATGGCCAGATGGGAGATGGTGAGAGCATGTTTTAACTGGGAAGCCTGGCCAGATGGGAGATGGTGAGAGCATGTTTTAACTGGGAAGCCTGGCCAGATGGGAGATGGTGAGAGCATGTTTTAACAGGGAAGCCTGGCCAGATGGGAGATGGTGAGAGCATGTTTTAACTGGGAAGCCAGGCCAGATGGGAGATGGTGAGAGCATGTTTTAACTGGGAAGCCTGGCAAGATGGGGGATGGTGAGAGCATGTTTTAACTGGGAAGCCTGGCAAGATGGGGGATGGTGAGAGCATGTTTTAACAGGGAAGCCTGGCCAGATGGGAGATGGTGAGAGCATGTTTTAACCGGGAAGCCAGGCCAGATGGGAGATGGTGAGAGCATGTTTTAACTGGGAAGCCTGGCAAGATGGGGGATGGTGAGAGCATGTTTTAACTGGGAAGCCTGGCTAGATGGGAGATGGTGAGAGCATGTTTTAACTGGGAAGCCTGGCTAGATGGGAGATGGTAAGAGCATGTTTTAACTGGGAAGCCAGGCCAGATGGGAGATGGTGAGAGCATGTTTTAACTGGGAAGCCTGGCCAGATGGGAGATGGTGAGAGCATGTTTTAACTGGGAAGCCTGGCCAGATGGGAGATGGTGAGAGCATGTTTTAACTGGGAAGCCTGGCTAGATGGGAGATGGTGAGAGCATGTTTTAACTGGGAAGCCTGGCCAGATGGGAGATGGTGAGAGCATGTTTTAACTGGGAAGCCTGGCTAGATGGGAGATGGTGAGAGCATGTTTTAACTGGGAAGCCTGGCCAGATGGGAGATGGTGAGAGCATGTTTTAACAGGGAAGCCAGGCTAGATGGGAGATGGTGAGAGCATGTTTTAACTGGGAAGCCAGGCCAGCTGGGAGATGGTGAGAGCATGTTTTAACTGGGAAGCATGGCCAGATGGGAGATGGTGAGAGCATGTTTTAACAGGGAAGCCAGGCTAGATGGGAGATGGTGAGAGCATGTTTTAACCGGGAAGCCAGGCCAGATGGGAGATGGTGAGAGCATGTTTTAACTGGGAAGCCTGGCCAGATGGGAGATGATGAGTGAAATCGTTTAGTGTGAAACCACCCCTTAAAGACCTCCAACAATCTGAGAAAATCAGGTCTTCAAAAGGAGAGTCGTAAAATGGAGGTACATTCACAGAGGTTGTTAGCGGAAAATGTAAAAACAATTAAGGTCATAACATTGGGAAGTCTCAAATTGGGGAGTGGAGGGGGGGGGGGTAGGGGGGGGGGGTTAAAAAACACGGGTTCCACTGTTTGCAAGAAAGTCAACTCTGACGTCTCTGTGCACTGTCTCCCGTGCAGGCGTGTTTCAACACGTGCTACCAGGTGATGGTTGCATCGGAGTGTGGCTGCTGTGACCCAGATTTCCCGTGTTCACTGGATAGCGTGCAGGGCGACAGGTTCCATCACTCTTACAACCACACCATCAGTCCTGGCATCCTGTACTGCGACTTCAAAGCTGACGCCACTGGTGAATATATTGCTATTCTTCTCAAAGGCACGTTGGGGGGATTCAGGGTTTGTGATTGGATAGTCTCACTGTCAAATTTCGTCGACCTGCTACGGAAGTGTAACAATAGGGAATATATTGCTATTCTCTTAGACACGTGGAGGGATTCGGGGTTTGTGATTGGATAGTCTCACACAGTCCTTTTTCGTCAATCGGACCCTATTAATACGGAAGTGGAACGATAGGGAATATATTGCTATTCTCTTAGACACGTGGAGGGATTCGGGGTTTGTGATTGGATAGTCTCACACAGTCCTTTTTCGTCAATCGGACCCTATTAATACGGAAGTGGAACGATAGGGCATATATTTACAACGGCAAACACAAGAAAAAAGAAGACACTCGTATGTGGACAATAAGCTCAGCGGTTCTCTGGATCCCCAGCAATGAAAACTAGTGAAATGGTTATGTCTGTCTTATGGTTATGTCTGTCTTATGGTTATGTCTGTCTTATGGTTATGTCTGTCTTATGGTTATGTCTGTCTTATGGTTATGTCTGTCTTATGGTTATGTCTGTATTTGCTACAGCTGAGTGTGTGGAGTTTGTCAAGGCCATCGATATGACGGAAGATGGTGTGGATGTCAACCCCTTAGACAAATGTGTGCGCGTCTGTAAGCAGCAGTGTGTGTAAGTACAGTACATCAATAACTCTTCTGACTTTCTGTGGGTTATGGGTGAAAGATGGGAGGGGGTGGTGAGCTCATGCTGAGGGGGAGGGGGGTGTCTAAAGTGTTGGTAGGGTGTGGAGGGTGCATGATGTGAACACCTAATTAACAACAAGAGACAACGCCTTCAAGGCTCACATAATAAAACAACTAATTGCATCCCAACAGTGTATTTTAGTTATTGAACTACGGAGACACTGGTTTGTCTTTTCTGTGTGTTATGTTGTCAATCTTGTACGTATTATTATTTGTGAATGTATTGTTTTGTCAATAACAAACGTTCCAACAACCTACCTTTCTTGTTTTTTAAATTTTGTGTTGTACGTACGTATACACCCGACTGGGCGAAAATGTCAACCCGCAGACTCCCATACGTGAGCCAAACACGATGACACAGTCGTACATCCTCGCACTGACAGTTTCGATATTTGCTGCTGTAATTAAGGATTGAGAAGATCATTTGCAGTCGGCCGAGTACAATAGAAGCTCATTTCGCGTCATTGCATCTTCTAGCATATAACCACGTCACGTCCCAAATAGACGCTAGTTCTGGGGACAGAAATACTAAGTTAGCATAGTATAGCAGTCATTGCATTTCAGATGTTTTGTTCGTATCTTTCCTAAAATTTTCATTTTAAGACTTTCTGATCCATTTTTTCAAATATAATTATTTTTTCTAACTTTTGGGGAGGTCCAAAAAGTGGACTCCACTGTGTATAACCATCACCGACTATAGCCTGTCCCTTGTGTCTGACGGCCAGGGAGGAGGTGTTTCAGCACCAGGTGTCTGTGGCCGCCTGGCCCACGCTGCCAGCAACCCAGGGTCTCGTCACGCTCATGGGAACACACTTCCGCTCGCAGCACAAGGAGACCACTGTCAACGCCGAGTTCCTCAAGTAAGTCTCCGTGTCTGGCTCTTCGTGCACTGAGGCTCAGGCTTTAGTACAGTGTTCTAGATGATCGAACGTGTAGCAAAGACCTGTACGCGTACGTGTAGATATTGCGTCACCCGCGACTCATTTTTTTTCTCCCATGTTCCAAATCCTACGTTGTATTGCTCCCACAAGACTGCAGATCTTGGCAAACTCATGACGTAAAAACTAGATTTGATGACGTTAATCCGTACACGTTCCCGTACACGTGCAGAAAAATGTCACATCTAGATCTTGCTACTGGGTCAGCGCCACCCACATGGGTTGAATACAGACGCGGGGTCTGACTGGTTGAAATTGAGATTTTTTTTTAATGATTTCAACAAATCAGACCCCGCGGTTTGTTATCACCCAGTTGGGTGGTACCAACTTTCGCTTCGTGCACCTAAGTCCTAAGTCGACTTTAGTCTGGGATAAACTGCATTGTGTGTACAGCCTAGCCCGGCCAAGACTCTAAAATCGACACTTGCATACCGTCCCAGAGGTCCCACAGCGACTTGACAGTGCGATATTATGCTTTGCGTTATTTGATCTCATTTTTATTTCCAAACAGGCAAACAGCTAATGTTCCAAAATTCAAAAATTGAAAAAACATGGTTAGTTTGCGGAACATTTTGATAATAAACACTACAATCATCAGTTATTACTTTGACCAACGTGGACGGCCAGACATATAACGAGAAAATAAAACTGATATGAAGACTTACATTTAGGCGTTGCTTGTGCAGTCTCCAAAACGTGAATGATTCCTTAATTCCCGAACTATATCTTCTTTTGTTCTCTCCACAACAGCCGCAACATCATACGAGTGGAAGTGTTCATGTCTCAGCTGAACGTGGAGAAGATCGTCACTGAGCCTGCCTATGATGTGAGCCTTTCTTTTCATTTTACACATGATTGCTTTCCTTTACATTAAAGATTCAAGAGTATTTTCTTCTATTCAGAACCTCAAAATCGCATTCGTGAAGTGAATGACACTTGGCTGTGTGGTTCCGGCCTTCCCATTGGAACCATAGCAATTACAATAGGTAGGAGCCGGATGTAGCTCGAATCACGATTCGAACCCACGACCTCCCGGCCTGCAGCCCGATGCGCTAACCCCTGCGCTATGGGGGCTGGTACGTTTGTGTGTGTTTAAAGGCAGAGTAAGCCTCCCGTAAACCATCACAGATACGGTCAGGCTTTTACACACAGTACAAACACCCTTTCATTTAAACACTCACCAATTGAGAACATCCTAGGTGCCCTCCGTAAAGAGCGAACAATTTTCAAAGAATTTATTTTTGCGTGGTTTATCTTACCCCTGAGCCATCGTGAACCCGTGTGATCCAGTTTTCCTTTTTCACAATGCAGTCGTCAGTTAGTCATGAATGCGACTCGATGTGAGCTTAATATCTACAATAGCACGTTTTTTATGCACGAAACAACGGTTGTGGTTCACAAGAACTCTAGCGATGGCTTTTGACTGTTGAGAGGAACGGCGATTTGCACTGATAAAGGTCCGTGGATAAACCGTCTGCTACGACCCTTGCGTGACCCTGCTTCCGGGCTTTTCTTTTTTTTAAACTTTCACAACTTCGAATTGTTCTGATCTTGTCTTGATGAAAAACGAATTCTTTTATGATTAAAGAATGTTTGTGTAACAAGCTGTCAATTTATTATTTAGATTTTAAAAGTTAGGTCTAGCGCAAAAACGAGGCGCCGTTGTTGTTAACGAACAAGTCTACGAAAATAAATTCTTTGAAAATGTCTCACGCTCGACAGAAAGCAGCCAGTATGTTCCCGTTCGGTGAGCGTTCAAATGGAAGTATGCTTGTACTGTATTTAGACGCTCGGGGAGCTCTGTGATGGTTTACGGGAGGCTTACTGTGCCTTTAAGTGTAAGAGAGTAGCATTCAGGCAGCTTTCTGGTACGCTGGACAATAAAACATTGTGTTCCGTGTCAAACAGTGGCTGCACCTACTGAGCGACGTGGGGGGCCAGGTGAGCCTGTGGCTGGGATTCTCCCTCATGACGGCTGTGGAGCTGTGTCAACTTCTCGTCGACCTGCTGGGCCTGCTTCTCGCCAAGCTCTACACCTATCTACACACACCAAGGCCCTAGAAACTGTATCCAAACACCAAGGCCCTAGAACATCTATCTAAACACCAAGACCCTAAGAACCTCTATCCAAACACCAAGACCCTAGAAACTGTATCCTCACTGCTTCTCGCCAAGTTCTACACCTATCTACACACACCAAGGCCCTAGAAACTGTATCCTCACTGCTTCTCGCCAAGTTCTACACCTATCTACACACACCAAGGCCCTAGAAACTTTATCCTCACTGCTTCTCGCCAAGTTCTACACCTATCTACACACACCAAGGCCCTAGAAACTGTATCCTCACTGCTTCTCGCCAAGCTCTACACCTATCTACACACACCAAGGCCCTAGAAACTGTGTCCTCACTGCTTCTCGCCAAGCTCTACACCTATCTACACACACCAAGGCCCTAGAAACTGTGTCCTCACTGCTTCTCGCCAAGCTCTACACCTATCTACACACACCAAGGCCCTAGAAACTGTGTCCTCACTGCTTCTCGCCAAGCTCTACACCTATCTACACACACCAAGGCCCTAGAAACTGTATCCTCACTGCTTCTCGCCAAGCTCTACACCTATCTACACACACCAAGGCCCTAGAAACTGTATCCTCACTGCTTCTCGCCAAGCTCTACACCTATCTACACACACCAAGGCCCTAGAAACTGTATCCTCACTGCTTCTCGCCAAGCTCTACACCTATCTACACACACCAAGGCCCTAGAAACTGTATCCTCACTGCTTCTCGCCAAGCTCTACACCTATCTACACACACCAAGGCCCTAGAAACTGTATCCTCACTGCTTCTCGCCAAGCTCTACACCTATCTACACACACCAAGGCCCTAGAAACTGTATCCTCACTGCTTCTCGCCAAGCTCTACACCTATCTACACACACCAAGGCCCTAGAACCTCTATCCAAACACCAAGGCTCTAGAAACTGTATCCACACACACACATGACCGTTTTTTCCCCCTCCATTTAGGCAGCCATACGCCACTATCGGAGGAAGCATGCTGGGTATTTTCGTGTTTCTATAACCCACCGAACTCTGACATGGATTACAGGATCTTTTTCGTGCGCACTTGGTCTTGTGCTTGCGTGTACACACGGGGGTGTTCGGACACCGAGGAGAGTCTGCACACAAAGTTGACTCTGAGAAATAAATCTCTCGCCGAACGTGGGGACGAACGCTCTCAAATACAAAACGTAAACAGTCTGCTCAACAGTTTTCGGAATGTTTATTAACTCAACCTCAAAACAAAATGCATTTTCTCGTAACATTCTATGAAGGCTAAATAGCAACAAATCCAAAGTTACAGGTCAATAAAACATTGTATATCGTATGTAAAATTTAACTGAAAAATAACATGGTCTGAAGTGAAACACACACACACGCAGTATGCACGCCAGCAATAACAAAAAAACTCGAGTCTGAAATCCGAAAAAAAATCATCAATGCGTGTCGTCTATCGCAAAGTCGATATTTATGGACATTCTCAAAAACGTTTCAGTATTCACGGTCGCGTTTTGGCAACACTGTGTTTGAACAGTCAACGGTTTTGAAATCTGGTCACACACACGATTCCTTGCTTCATGGGGTGGATAATGTTGTTAATCACCACACATCCGCCCAGTTTATCACCTGGAATAAGAGCATCTTTCCACTCGGACACATACCAACATTCAAAGGCAGATGCTTACTGTGAATTCCAAGAAATGCACATTTTTTTTACGCTGAATTAATTTCGTGAGTGATACATAATTATAATGTCATGTCAATCTTGTAACATTATTTCAGCAAGAAGGAACATCTCCCTTAGGTCACAGATGAAGCCGGTGAATGTTGGTGGGTGTTTAAGTTAAAGGATGCTCATAGGGCTGTCGTCTGAATCGTACGACGTTAAACACCAAATAAAAAAAAGAAAGAAAATCTGAATCGTAAAGGTGTGAGACTCGGACACACAGGAGCATACATACGACAATAGGTAAACTGACATTAGCATTTCAAAAGCAATTTGAGAAAACAATGCAATATTTAACACGAATAATAAACGCAAACCCTTAAAAGGACGGGATTCAAATTAGCCAAACTAAACATTAACATGAGTTCTGTCAAATAAAGAAAGTTTCTGCCTAAATAACAAAGGACGGAATGACTGAACTTCAACTCACCATGACTTATGCATAACAACAACAAAATAACATTGATTCCTAAAACCTAAAACACACCAAAGAGGGAATGCAAATTAGCCTTACTCAACATGAATTCTGTCAAACAAGTTAGCCTTAGTCAACTCTAACTTAACATGAATTCTGTCAATGAAATTAGCCTTTCTCAACTCTAACTCACCAAGAATTCTGTCAAACAAATTAGCCTTGCTCATCTCTAACTCAACATGAACTCTGTCAACAAATTAGCCTTACTCAACTCTAACTCAACAGGGCCGGATCTGGGGGGGGGGGGGGGGGGGGGTTGGGGGGTTGGGGGTGGTTCCTGGGTTCCGGACCCCCCCCCCCCCCTTGGCCATCCGATGTACCTCTCAGAGAAAAGAAAAAATAAAGTGGACATTTTAAGCTCTTCCCCCAACTCCCTTAGTTTATTTGGTCTTCTAAAACTATTTCAAATTATGAACAACATCAAGTCGACAACGGCCTGCCCTCCCCGTTATAAATCCATCATCATAGGCCACAAGTCAAGTCACACGCTACACTATCACTAGTATTAATAGTATCAGAGAACCGATTGCAACAAGATATATGTGCTGATTGTTCTCTTTGCCTGCGCGCGTATAGTATGTTGGTTATGTTTGGTTATAGTATGTTTGCTTATGTTTGGTCGTTATCTTTGCCTGTGCGTGTATTGTATGTTTGGTCGTTTTCTTTGCCTGTGCATGTATAGTTTGTTGGTTATGTTTGGTCGGTTTCTTTGCCTGTGCGTGTATAGTATGCTTGGTCGATGTATGTATTGTAAAGCGCGAAGAGTAGACAATTTTCTAGAATAGCGCTATAAAAGTTTGCATTATTATTATTATTAAGATATCATCCGCGCTATCGGGGAACCGATGTTTCGGAAAGGGGCTGTACTGCACACTGTGAGATGATTGAGTGCTCGCCCCTAGACCTTTCCCACTTCCCCGTGTGTTTGAGACAGATTGAACACGTGTTGTTTTCAGCACTGCAGTATTTCATTCAATTTCTCCAACTCACTCATTTTCCCACTCAGTCTTTCACGGGACAAGCGTTGCCTACAAAATGCCAAGGAAGAAACCCCTGAAGGTCGCTGATGCGACTGGAACAAGGAATATTCAGTCCTTTTTCTCTGCACGTCCTTTGAGCTCAGAAGCTGAAACTCCATTTGGCAATTGCCTCACTGAAGTATAGTGTCATTGTTCACCATACAACATCTCTCATACCACTTCTCCTTTGTATTCCAGATGTTGTAATCATTGCTTGTTTGCTTGAATTTAAGTATTCAAAGTAAAGAGTCCTGTCAGACTTATTTACTAGGCATATATATGTCTTTGGGATTATTCCACTGAACCATTAAGGTAAATGAATATCTGAAGTATTTTGTTACTGTTGAAAATGTGTAATTTTGATTCCCAGTTGCAAGGAAAGACCAAAAAAATGACCTCACAAATGCAAAATTTTCTCGGCTTCTGGGAGGCTTTGCCCCCCAGGCGTTGCCCCTGCACCCCACCTGGACCCCTGCCTTCAGTTGGAACTCCCCCCCCCCACCCCCCTCAAACGAACTTGGTCCAGCCCTGCTCAACAAGAACTCTGTTAAACAAAATAGCCTTATTCAACTCTAACTCAACAAGAACTCTGTCAAACAAAATAGCCTTATTCAACTCTAACTCAACAAGAACTCTGTCAAACAAAATAGCCTTATTCAACTCTAACTCAACAAGAACTCTGTTAAACAAAATAGCCTTATTCAACTCTAACTCAACAAGAACTCTGTCAAACAAAATAGCCTTATTCAACTCTAACTCAACAAGAACTCTGTCAAACAAAATAGCCTTATTCAACTCTAACTCAACAAGAATTCTGTCAAACAAAATAGCCTTATTCAACTCTAACTCAACAAGAACTCTGTCAAACAAAATAGCCTTATTCAACTCTAACTCAACAAGAATTCTGTCAAACAAATTAGCCTTCGTCAACTCTCACTTACATGAATTCTGTCAAAAAAAGTAGCCTTTCACAACTCTAACCAAAGATGAATTCTGTCAAAAAAAGTAGCCTTTACACAACTCTAACCAAACATGAATTCTGTCAAACAACGACGACTTTTGTTTGTCCATACCGCCAAATGATTACAAATTAAGTTTCCTGCATACAGCATTCTAATGAAAAATGAAAACAAACAAAGAAAAGTCCTCAGCGAACAGTGTGCATGGGGCTTAGCTATTTGCCGTTTTACCGCGCCCTCTTTTGTTCCGCGCGGCGGACAGTTTCCAGTGTCATATTAATCTCCATTGATCCGCCGCCATAGTGACCGTGGTACTCAGTCAACAGCGGGTTGTAACTGCAATCTGAAATAACGGAAAAAACTAACTCAGTTTTGTATATTTTGTCAGAATAAACATGAAACATAATATACACGTAGTAGTGCTTTACACTCTCATTGACAGTTTGATCAATTGTAATTAAAAAGAAATGTCATAAATTAATTCCTCTTGTGTTTTATTTCAGATATAATGCGTGAGATGGATTTTTATGTGTTGAAAATATCGACCCCACTGGTATAATTCGTGCACTGAAATGTGGGATTAGATCTCTATGACCATGGTCATATTACCCGGGTGAGAACAAAAAGGTCGAGGCACAAAAGGTCGAGTACATTTGGCCGAGGATCAAAAGGTCGAGTGCGACAAAATGTCGAGGATTGCAAAATGTCGAGGATTGCAAAAGGTCGAGGTTTGAAAATATCGATTTCATTCTCTGTAATACACCACCGCCTGTGCTCGTGTGTACTAAATTCATTATCTTTGATTATTCATACATGAAGAAAATGCTGCTTCGAGTGTCTATTTTGCATGTTACAAGGGTAATTTGTGAATATTAACCACGCGTAAATGAATAGAATTTAAATAGGTTAAGGGGTGATTTGTGAACATGAACCACACACACACGAAGTCAGAGAGTCAGAGTGTTTGTGTTCACACACACACACACACACACACACACACACACACACACACACACACACACACACACACACACACACACACACACACACAGACACACACACATACACACACACACACACATCTTGAAACAAAACAATAGTTAACATCAGGTATAAAAAATTAAAGATTAATTAAAGATAATGATTTAAGCACACACGGGCACAGACAGTGGGGTGCCTACAGAGAATGAAATCGACATTTTCAAACCGCGACCTTTTTATCCTCGTTCTTTTTCAATTCTCGACGTTTTGTCCCCTCGACGTTGTGCTGTCGACATTTTGTCACACTCGACCTTTTGTCACCCTCGATCATTTGACTCTCGACCAAATGTCCTCGACCTTTTGTGTATCGATATTTTCAACCTCGACCTTTTGTCCAGCGATATACAAGACAGTGAGGATGCTATCTTGCAGGCACTTGACTTACCACTGCAGTCCAGTGATTTACAAGACAGTGAAGATGCTATCTTGCAGGCACTTGACTTACCACTGCAGTCCAGTGATTTACAATACAGTAAGGATGCTATCTTCCAGGCACTTGACTTACCACTGCAGTCCAGCGATTTACAAGACAGTGAGGATGCTATCTTGCAGGCACTTGACTTACCACTGCAGTCCAGTGATTTACAATACAGTGAGGATGCTATCCTCCGGGCACTTGACTTACCACTGCAGTCCAGTGATTTACAAGACAGTGAGGATGCTATCTTCCAGGCACTTGACTTACCACTGCAGTCCAGTGGTTTACAAGACAGTGATGATGCTATCTTCCAGGCACTTGACTTACCGCTGCAGTCCAGCGATTTACAATACAGTGAGGATGCTATCCTCCAGGCACTTGACTTACCACTGCAGTCCAGCGACTTTTAACATTTTCAAGAGGATTTGCACTGTGAGGATGCTATCTTCCAGGCACTTGACTTACCGCTGCAGTCCAGCGACTTTTAACATTTACAAGAGGATTTGCACTGTGATGATCCTGTCTTCCAGGCACTTGACTTACCACTGCAGTCCAGTGATTTACAAGACAGTGAGGATGCTATCTTAACCTTGAATGGTTGAAAACGACGTTAAACACCAAATAAAGAAAGAAAGAAAGAAAGGATGCTATCTTCCAGGCACTTGACTTACCACTGCAGTCCAGTGATTTACAAGACAGTGAGGATGCTATCTTCCAGGCACTTGACTTACCGCTGCAGTCCAGCCCTCCACAGCCGGCAGTACACTGACACTCGCACGTGGCTGTGCTGAGCGTACCACCGTTGAAGCACTCCTTCACTGGTTTACACTCATTGCAGTCCGGGCCCTCGTACTGAGTCTTGCACGTGCAGCGAGCCTGGAAGGTGCGAGGGTTGGAGGAACAGTCACACCTACAGTCCGACTTCTTCTTGCCCCCGTTATCGCAGAAGTCGTAACACGTGTACTCACACTGCTTGCCTGTGAAGCGGAAAGGAAACAGACAATGGACGACTAGAGAGTTCCGCGGCTCGCGCATGCGCACTTCTTATTCGAAAGCGTTTTGAGTAGATCATCGCCATCTTGAATTTGAATACATGTAGGCTTACTGTGCTAGCTATGGCTGAACCAAATTTCAGCGAAGTTTTTCTGGACAAATTGTGACTCTGGAGCAATGAATCACTGAAACATGTCGGAACCATCTAGCAGTCTATGGTGCCCATACAGGTGGAACAACCTGTTCGTCACTTGCTTTTCCCATAACAGTTCGCAACTGGACTGCCATTGTGAAAAAAAAACCCAGAATCATAACTAACTGTGTCATATTAAGGCCTCTAGTATTACCCTATAGAACTAGAAATTAAACGGAATAAAAACATCAGAACTAGGCTCCGGCGACTGAGCTGACAAGGGACCAATGATCGCCCTATACTTATTTAAAACCAGTATTTCT
This sequence comes from Littorina saxatilis, assembly GCF_037325665.1. Lineage (NCBI taxonomy): Eukaryota > Metazoa > Mollusca > Gastropoda > Littorinimorpha > Littorinidae > Littorina > Littorina saxatilis. Next base: position 70,945,591 of record NC_090247.1, read on the forward strand.
TTACAATTACGAATTCGAGCTCTGACAAAAACAGACCAATCTCCTTCTCAAACCGATCAAGCCAAGTCTAAGATACATTGTTTATATTATATTTCAAATTTGAAAAGAAGAAAAGGGTCAAGCAAAATATAAACCGGCATGTATGGCCGTTTATCGATGTCATACCCGGTATTTTGAGACTGTTGTCGGTAAATACTTGATGTTTCCAGTAAATGCGGTCCCAAACGCCAACACCAGCATTCGATAGCACATTGGAACTCGAGAATATTGCAACAACGAACACACGGTTAAAAACAATGTAAATTCTTTCAACATTTTGAGCGCAAAATGGTAACTATTGCAGGCAGCAAACATCTTCTTTCATAAGAGGGACTGTAAAGACAACGGTAGCCAGTAGTTAAAGGTAATCCTGCCTGGTTTCTACCATAAACTGCGTCAAATATAACTTCTCTAATGGGCAGAATATACCTACGCAGTTTCAGCGGCACAGACGACGCACTGCATATTATTTATGCCGCGATAGGGATTATGACTATAATAATAATTGTCAGTAAGTACTGGTGTCACATGACTGATGTGAACCAGTTGATTGGCTAATGGCGATGCGCTAAAACTGTTAGCGCACTCTTGGAGTGCGCTAACTTTTCCACAGAGCGTATTCTTCCGCCCTTTGCCTAAGCGAGACTGTGCTCTCATCCTCAGAATTAATTAATGACATGTAGCTTATATTCTCCACAATACCAAATGACCATAAATTCCCTGCTTCTCAATTAAAGCAGAAGTGGGTTTTTTCTGACAGATTGCATGTGCCTGTGCCAGTGCCAGTGATCTAAAAATAGAAGCCGCTGTGTTTCATCTAATTTTCGCCGACTTGCATAGATTCTTCTCATATGCCGTGTTAGTGGCATGTAGCTTATCATCCACATTACCAAATGATGAGTTAGTATACAATTCCCAGCGGCTAACAGAAAACACAAGTGTTATTCCGATAACGTAGGCTACCACCTAGACCAGTTTGGAAGACTGACTCGATCGACTCTGTAGCAGACTACACAGAAATACGACTACATCAGTTCAGTAAATGAATGGTTTCTTAATTATTATTTCAAGGCAAGAACAATCGTAATCGAAAAGTGCAGACTGCAGTGGTTCGATTGCCCAGGTGGCCTAGCACAGTAGCAGACGACATTAACCCCGCTCAGCAAATGTGAACGAAAAAACGATGGGGATAAATTATAACACGTGTAGGGTTCAGAGCATTCTTACCGTTCATATTTAGTACAGAGTGAAGATACAACACGAGAAATATGCCACATTTGTTTTGAAAATGTGCGAACCGTCGAGTCACGCTTCGAGTCAATTCAAGGGGAGTCACTCCGCACAGTCAATCCGTCGAAGTTCGACTGGAGGTTTCGAATCGCACATAATGAAGAGCACAGTCCTTTCTCCGAGTTCAAATGAGGTCTCTCTGAAAGATCATCACTGTTCAGATTAACGCTACACTGGAATTTACCAACAGAAATTAAAATGCGTGTGACGAAAGCACGACACACTTGAGACACCCCACACAAAAGTAGATCTTTACTGTACACGACCTGACCACACAGTTATGCCTATTCAAATGCGCGTTGCAAAATGTGCGTTTGGAATCTTCTTTTTTCTATGGCGGTACTGACAATATCGTTATTGAAACAATCCCAGTGCACTAAGGGATTTATAGAGCAAATCTCGAAAATAATTATTGAACTCAGCGCTATGCGCTTCGTTCAATAATGAATTTTCTCGATTTGCTCTATAAATCCCTTAGTGCACTGGGATGTCTCAATAACTTAAATAATAATAATAAATGAGCATTTATATAGCGCAACATCATAACTTTACAATTATGCTCTTTGCGCATAGTACTTGGCCTGTTTTTGGCTCACGTAAGTGTAGCCTATGCGATGCTAACTTTTGTCTGTCTGTGCGTGCGTGCGTGCGTGCGTGCGTATGTATGTATGTCTGTGGTAGAAACTTTAACATTTCGTCATTTGAAGACGTCACATTATGACGTAAGAGGGTTAGACGTCACGCGAAGGAATTACTGAAAGTCTCGGTCATTATTTTGAGCGGGCCGAGACTAGTTGGCTGTCGTGTCCCTGTAAGTAGGCTACATGCAGACAGACAGATCTAGATCTAGTGTCTCGCTTTCTTGCACAGTGTCACCTATGCTCAATGTGTGTGTGTGTATGTGTGACGGAGTGATTGAGTTTGTTGTGGACCGGCACGGTTGGCCTAGTGGTAAGGCGTTCGCCCCGTGATCGGGAGGTCGTGGGTTCGAACCCCGGCCGGGTCATACCTAAGACTTTAAAATTGGCAATCTAGTGGCTGCTCCGCCTGGCGTCTGGCATTATGGGGTTAGTGCTAGGACTGGTTGGTCCGGTGTCAGAATAATGTGACTGGGTGAGACATGAAGCCTGTGCTGCGACTTCTGTCATGTCGGTGCCACATAATGCTGACACACATGTTCCTGTGCATAGTTTATGGATAACGTGTAGTTGGGAAGTTAAGAGTAGAAATAATTAGTATTTAGTGTAGGAGGAGGGTTGGGGGTGGGTAGGGAGGGGGTGGGTATGGTTTACTTTGAGCAGGTCGGTTTCAGTTTTAATAAAGAATTTTAGAGAATTGTGTATTTTATATTTGAGTCTTTCGTGTTTTAGACATTGATGCATTTAATAGTTTTAACGAGTTGCCTTTTGTTTTATCATTCTGGTGTTTATCTAGATGTGTTGTGTATTTTATAAGAAGTTTTTAAAAGTTCGAAGTTATTTTAGCATATAGGTTTTTTATGGTCTTAATAGTTAAACATGTATTACGTTATTATTAAGATTCATGTTTTGTTAGCACTAAGCAGTTGTTTTAATCAGTCTGGTTTTCTCTTGTTTTCATTTTATGAACATTTTAAATGTTAGACTAACTTATTGTTTTGTACAGAATAATAACTGTGTGAATGGTGTTATACTGAATGAAAGAGTGTGACATGAAGTTCTTGTACATCATTGTAAAGAGTGTGAATGACGTTTTAGTTTAGATGTCAAGCGCTTAGAGCAAGCCTTTTTAACGAAAGTTTTTGATTTAGCGCTATATAAATGTTCTTCTTCTTATTATTATTATTATTGTGTGTGGAGCACGTTATATGTCAAAGCAGCACCGCCCTGATATGGCCCTTCGTGGTCGGCTGGGCGTTAAGCAAACAAACAAACAAAGATTGAGTTTGTGTTACTGTTTGTCGATTTCTTACGTGAGCCTTGAAGGCTTCGCCTCTTGTTCTTTCATGCAACGTGCAGCGGGCTGGGATAATTTGCAGTGCGTCGTAGGTCCTGCTGAAGTTTCATATGTGAGCGGAGCCCCTAAGATCACACAAATCGTTTTAGCCGTGATCAAGCCGTAATCTAGCTTACGCAAAAAGGGTCGCTGAAAAATGTGACTGCCAAATATGTTACAGTAAATTCTCAAAATCCCTGAAAATGTTAGTGAATTTGTAAGTTTCCTGTTTCACTCAGGGATTTTACAAATTTCCTAAAAATTCTAGGAAATTGTAAATTTTCTGAAATTTGCATGCCACTTTTTGACAAATTTACTGACCAATAAAAAATCATTTTCAGTAAATTTGTCAAATTCTTCAAATTATTTGTTTTTCTATTTTCCTCGTTTTGCATATAAGGAGACAGCTAGGAGAGGGGATATTCGTCTTACCATACGTTTTAGTCTGCGGACACAGACAGCCACCAATGCTTGCGTTCGCCACACCGCTGTTCTGGCAGGTTGGGGGTGCGGGAACTGAAAGTGTACAAAGTCATGCGCGATTGAGTTCTGGCAACCATAGAACAGAAAAGAAAAAAGAAAGAAAGAAAGACACACACACACACACACCCACACACACACACACACACACACACACACACACACACACACACACACACACACACACACACACATTTCGTATAACACTTGTTTTAAGAGGGGCAATAGCAACCCTGTCTCTTTAATCAAGCTAGGAAAGACTGGCATGGTATTTTCAGAATGAACTAGCGGAGGGGGCTTGGGGGTGGGTGGAACATCTTTTATTGAAATGTGTATAAGCAAGGATATCACCCCTACTGTGTTTTTTAAGCTGATCAAAGTTCAGAGCTCTTTTAATTTTATTGCACAGTGAAGTGCTGTACGTTCACGAACGCAGTCTTGATTAAAAAAAAGCCGTCATCAAATCGTGACTTACTTGTGGCCGGTGGCTGAAAGGCCCAGTGCATGACCACCGTTCTCACATCCCTGCTCTTGTTTTTCACCTGATAGAAAAGAAAAGCAGGGTTTAACTCATTGTCTCCCAGGTACGGATATATCCGAACCCACTCATATGGCTCTATCTGATTTGGTACGGATATATCCACACACACAGTCACTTCAGTCGCTTCCTGTAACGTCGATCTAACGCCTGCATTCTAGCATGTTGATACACAGTTTCTACACAATTACTACAATTCTGAGTGACCTGCTGCAGCACAGCTGGTTTCGGCTATGGTCAACATAGGTGGGGTAGAAAGTGTTAACAGTTACAACACACAGTAGCGAGTCACTTTTCGTATCGACGTCAGCACAACGTCATTCAACCTGGCCAGAGCAAGTACGGCTGCTGTTCCTTCTTCACACACGCACTGTGATGATGGCCACGGTACGGAAGGTCTAGTGCCAACCGGCAAAGTTCTCAGTTTACATCGCAAAATATGAGATGATGCTATATGATATCAATTATATACAGGGTGACCCCCCAAAAAGAGTACCCAAACAAAACGTCATAAATTGTACAAAAATAAAGCAATCTTCATAAAATTTATTTACAAACACAAGTAGCCTCTGCATGATTCGCGCAGAAAATGTTAGCGTTCTAGCTTGTCTTCCAGGAAAGTTATGCTCATTCTACAGAACATGCTCCAAATGGCCTCCCCCGGATTTAAATCCCCCAGATTTCTATCTTTGGGGGTTCCTGAAAGACAACGTCTACAGGAACAACCCACAGACAATCACAGAACTCAAGAGAGCCATCACAACAACCATTCGCAGAATCTCGCAACAGGAGTGTGTGCGGGTGATTGATAACTTTGCGCGGCGAGTTCAAGTTTGCCTGCAGCGGCGCGGAGGCCATTTGGAGTATGTTCTGTAGAATGAGCATAACTTTCCTGAAAGAAAAGCTAGAACGCTAAAATGCTCTGTGCAAATCATACAGAGGCTACTTGTGTGTGTAAATAAATTTTATGAAGATTGCTTTATTTTTGTTCAATTTATGATGTTTTGTTTGGGTACTCTTTTTTGGGGGGTCACCCTGTACCATACACGATACGATCTTGCCATACGATATGATATGACATGATACATGTGTACCATGATTTCCATAGGGCAGTCGGTGTGATCATGATATGACATGATACATTTGTACCATGATTTCCATAGGGCAGTCTATATGCCCAGTAGGTGTGATCCTATGACATGATACAAGTGTACCATGATTTCCATAAGGCAGTCTATATGCCCAGTTGGTGTGATCCTATGACATGATACAAGTGTACCATGATTTCCATAGGGCAGTCTATAGGCCCAGGAGGTGTGATCCCGATATGACATGATACATGAGTACCATGATTTCCATAGGGCAGTCTATAGGCCCAGGAGGTGTGATCACGATATGACATGATACATGAGTACCATGATTTCCATAGGGCAGTCTATAGGCCCAGGAGGTGTGATGACGATATGAAATGATACTTGAGTACCATGATTTCTATAGGGCAGTCTATAGGCCCAGGAGGTGTGATGACGATATGACATGATACATGAGTACCATGATTTCCAAAGGGCAGTCTATAGGCCCAGTAGATGTGATCATGATATGACATGAAACATGTGTACCATGATTTCCATAGGGCAGTCTATATATGATACATGTGTACCATGATTTACATAGGGCAGTCAGTCTATAGCTAGGCCCAATAGGTGTGATCATGCCCCAAGGCAGATGTTTCTATGCTTCTTGGTATGCTATCCTGATTCGCCTTTTAACGCCGTGATGTTCTAAGGACGGTCTGTCGGCGCGTCAGCAGTGATCGGCAGTGACCATGCCCCGAATGCGGATGACCCACTGCGCATTTCTGGGTATGCTGTGTTCTGTTACGGGGTGCCGGCTACGCTTTGCTATGCTATGCTGTGCCTTGAATGCATATACCACGCGTCTACGCTATAATATTGATACCATGATTTTCATAGGATGGTCTATGGGCCCATCAGCATAGTTCATGTGCTATGCCACGCCATGCTGTGGAATGCTATAACACGATATTAATACCACGACGTTCAAAGGCAGGTCTATGGGCCAATCAGCATAGTTCATATGCTATGCCATGCTATGGTATATGCTGCAACAAGATATTAATACCATGATTTTCAGAGGCATAGGGCGGTCTATAGGCCCATCCACATATTCAATCTGCTATGCCACGCCATGCTATGGTATGCTTTAATATGATATTAATACCACGATTTTCATAGGCCGGTCTATAGGACCATCAGCATAGTTTATCTGCTATGCCACGCTTTGCTATGGTATACTACAAGATGTGAATACCATGATTTTCATAGGCCGGTCTATGGGACCATCGGCATAGTTTATCTGCTATGCCACGCCATGCTATGGTATACTACAACAAGATATGAATACCATGATTTTCATAGGCCGGTCTATGGGTCCATCAGCAGTGATCATGCTCCCAAGCCGGATGGTCCAGTGGGTGCCGGCAAAGTTCCTTGGGTGTTGCGGGTTGTCCGTGAAGCGTGCACGGCGCTTGTCACTGCCTACCACCAGCACGTGGTTGTCGTCTTTGTCCGTCAGGGCTGAAATCAAACGACAGATGATACGATGAAAGCCACAGAGCTGAAATGTCATGGAACATGATATCATGAAAACCACCGCATTTGGAGTGTTATTTTGGGTTTGTTTCGATCTAAACAGAACTTTTAAACACATTTCTGTGATAAGTGTTTTAATGGCAAAAAATAGCACACATGTAGTGTTCACTTGTGTTCTTTGCTAGTACAACTACCGGTATGTTCGAAGTCACAAAGTGTTCAAAACTGTTTACAGAAACGTGTCAAAAAGTGGAACACTTCTGTTTAGAGTTTTCAATTTTTTTTTATAATGTGTTTTGGGTGTGTATTTGGTTTTCTTTTAGTGTGTTTTGGGCGTGTTTTTGTTTGTTCGTTTCACTGCAAAATAAAAGTGTGAAGAAAACGCTGATCAGCAGTCACAGCAACAAGCATTATCCTGAAATATTGTTCAAGGCACAGTCATCCCCATGTAAACGACCCGACTCATCGTCTGGACAGGTTTAACATGTGTATTGATCATCCCTCTGTTTAGACACATACCAACAGTCAACAACCAGTTTGCCTTCTGTGCAGAGTGGGACTGTTCTGTGCACAGTGGGACTGTTCTGTGCAGAGTGGGACTGTTCTGTGCACAGTGGGACTGTTCTGTGCAGAGTGGGACTGTTCTGTGCAGAGTGGGACTGTTCTGTGCAGAGTGGGACTGTTCTGTGCAGAGTGGGACTGTTCTGTGCAGAGTGGGACTGTTCTGTGCAGAGTGGGACTGTTCTGTGCAGAGTGGGACTGTTCTGTGCACAGTGGGACTGTTCTGTGCAGAGTGGGACTGTTCTGTGCACAGTGGGACTGTTCTGTGCAGAGTGGGACTGTTCTGTGCACAGTGGGACTGTTCTGTGCAGAGTGGGACTGTTCTGTGCACAGTGGGACTGTTCTGTGCACAGTGGGACTGTTCTGTGCACAGTGGGACTGTTCTGTGCACAGTGGGACTGTTCTGTGCAGAGTGGGACTGTTCTGTGCAGAGTGGGACTGTTCTGTGCAGAGTGGGACTGTTCTGTGCAGAGTGGGACTGTTCTGTGCAGAGTGGGACTGTTCTGTGCAGAGTGGGACTGTTCTGTGCAGAGTGGGACTGTTCTGTGCAGAGTGGGACTGTTCTGTGCAGAGTGGGACTGTTCTGTGCAGAGTGGGACTGTTCTGTGCAGAGTGGGACTGTTCTGTGCAGAGTGGGACTGTTCTGTGCAGAGTGGGACTGTTCTGTGCACAGTGGGACTGTTCTGTGCAGAGTGGGACTGTTCTGTGCAGAGTGGGACTGTTCTGTGCACAGTGGGACTGTTCTGTGCAGAGTGGGACTGTTCTGTGCAGAGTGGGACTGTTCTGTGCAGAGTGGGACTGTTCTGTGCAGAGTGGGACTGTTCTGTGCACAGTGGGACTGTTCTGTGCACAGTGGGACTGTTCTGTGCAGAGTGGGACTGTTCTGTGCACAGTGGGACTGTTCTGTGCACAGTGGGACTGTTCTGTGCACAGTGGGACTGTTCTGTGCAGAGTGGGACTGTTCTGTGCAGAGTGGGACTGTTCTGTGCAGAGTGGGACTGTTCTGTGCAGAGTGGGACTGTTCTGTGCAGAGTGGGACTGTTCTGTGCAGAGTGGGACTGTTCTGTGCACAGTGGGACTGTTCTGTGCAGAGTGGGACTGTTCTGTGCAGAGTGGGACTGTTCTGTGCAGAGTGGGACTGTTCTGTGCAGAGTGGGACTGTTCTGTGCACAGTGGGACTGTTCTGTGCACAGTGGGACTGTTCTGTGCACAGTGGGACTGTTCTGTGCACAGTGGGACTGTTCTGTGCACAGTGGGACTGTTCTGTGCAGAGTGGGACTGTTCTGTGCAGAGTGGGACTGTTCTGTGCAGAGTGGGACTGTTCTGTGCAGAGTGGGACTGTTCTGTGCAGAGTGGGACTGTTCTGTGCAGAGTGGGACTGTTCTGTGCAGAGTGGGACTGTTCTGTGCACAGTGGGACTGTTCTGTGCAGAGTGGGACTGTTCTGTGCAGAGTGGGACTGTTCTGTGCAGAGTGGGACTGTTCTGTGCACAGTGGGACTGTTCTGTGCAGAGTGGGACTGTTCTGTGCAGAGTGGGACTGTTCTGTGCAGAGTGGGACTGTTCTGTGCACAGTGGGACTGTTCTGTGCAGAGTGGGACTGTTCTGTGCAGAGTGGGACTGTTCTGTGCACAGTGGGACTGTTCTGTGCAGAGTGGGACTGTTCTGTGCAGAGTGGGACTGTTCTGTGCACAGTGGGACTGTTCTGTGCAGAGTGGGACTGTTCTGTGCACAGTGGGACTGTTCTGTGCAGAGTGGGACTGTTCTGTGCAGAGTGGGACTGTTCTGTGCAGAGTGGGACTGTTCTGTGCAGAGTGGGACTGTTCTGTGCAGAGTGGGACTGTTCTGTGCAGAGTGGGACTGTTCTGTGCAGAGTGGGACTGTTCTGTGCACAGTGGGACTGTTCTGTGCACAGTGGGACTGTTCTGTGCAGAGTGGGACTGTTCTGTGCAGAGTGGGACTGTTCTGTGCACAGTGGGACTGTTCTGTGCAGAGTGGGACTGTTCTGTGCAGAGTGGGACTGTTCTGTGCAGAGTGGGACTGTTCTGTGCACAGTGGGACTGTTCTGTGCAGAGTGGGACTGTTCTGTGCAGAGTGGGACTGTTCTGTGCAGAGTGGGACTGTTCTGTGCAGAGTGGGACTGTTCTGTGCACAGTGGGACTGTTCTGTGCACAGTGGGACTGTTCTGTGCAGAGTGGGACTGTTCTGTGCAGAGTGGGACTGTTCTGTGCACAGTGGGACTGTTCTGTGCACAGTGGGACTGTTCTGTGCACAGTGGGACTGTTCTGTGCAGAGTGGGACTGTTCTGTGCAGAGTGGGACTGTTCTGTGCAGAGTGGGACTGTTCTGTGCAGAGTGGGACTGTTCTGTGCACAGTGGGACTGTTCTGTGCAGAGTGGGACTGTTCTGTGCAGAGTGGGACTGTTCTGTGCAGAGTGGGACTGTTCTGTGCAGAGTGGGACTGTTCTGTGCAGAGTGGGACTGTTCTGTGCACAGTGGGACTGTTCTGTGCACAGTGGGACTGTTCTGTGCAGAGTGGGACTGTTCTGTGCAGAGTGGGACTGTTCTGTGCACAGTGGGACTGTTCTGTGCAGAGTGGGACTGTTCTGTGCAGAGTGGGACTGTTCTGTGCAGAGTGGGACTGTTCTGTGCACAGTGGGACTGTTCTGTGCAGAGTGGGACTGTTCTGTGCAGAGTGGGACTGTTCTGTGCAGAGTGGGACTGTTCTGTGCAGAGTGGGACTGTTCTGTGCACAGTGGGACTGTTCTGTGCAGAGTGGGACTGTTCTGTGCAGAGTGGGACTGTTCTGTGCAGAGTGGGACTGTTCTGTGTTCTGTGCACAGTGGGACTGTTCTGTGCACAGTGGGACTGTTCTGTGCACAGTGGGACTGTTCTGTGCAGAGTGGGACTGTTCTGTGCAGAGTGGGACTGTTCTGTGCACAGTGGGACTGTTCTGTGCACAGTGGGACTGTTCTGTGCACAGTGGGACTGTTCTGTGCACAGTGGGACTGTTCTGTGCACAGTGGGACTGTTCTGTGCACAGTGGGACTGTTCTGTGCACAGTGGGACTGTTCTGTGCAGAGTGGGACTGTTCTGTGCAGAGTGGGACTGTTCTGTGCAGAGTGGGACTGTTCTGTGCACAGTGGGACTGTTCTGTGCACAGTGGGACTGTTCTGTATGAATTGATTTCTGAACGGACACTAGACCGGCACGGTTGGCCTAGTGGTAAGGCGTCTGTCCCGTGACCGGGAGGTCGTGGGTTCGAACCCGGCCGGGTCATACCTAAGACTTTAAAATTGGCAATCTAGTGGCTGCTCCGCCTGGCGTCTGGCATTATGGGGTTAGTGCTAGGACTGGTTGGTCCGGTGTCAGAATAATGTGACTGGGTGAGACATGAAGCCTGTGCTGCGACTTCTGTCTTGTGTGTGGCGCACGTTATATGTCAAAGCTGCACCGCCCTGATATGGCCCTTCGTGGTCGGCTGGGCGTTAAGCAAACAAACAAACAAACAAACAAACAAACTAGCGGCAGTCTGGGATTTGAATAAGGGTTAGGCGTCGGGTTAGGGTATTTTTCGTGGGTTTTTTTCCGCAGAGGAAACAGTCAGTATGTTGATGCTTGGTGGAAGGGTGTTTTTATCCCATACCAAATCTGAAATGGTGAGCCGAACATATTCGACTACAGTGGAACCCCTTTTTTAAGACCTCAATAAATCGGAGAAAATCAGGTCATAAAATGGGGGTAATTTGACAGAGGATATGAACAGAAGGTCTTTAAAAACAGGTTCTTAAAAGGGAAGAAGTCTGAAATTGGGGGGTCTTATCAGGGGAATTCCACTGTATGCCTTTAAGACAGTTAAGACACAAAGGCAGTCGGTCGCCGTCATAAAACAAGTACGACTGACCCAGGCGAACGTCGGGTCTTATGGTTGGGCCGTTGTCGACGGCGAAGGTGATTTTGCGAGTGCCTGTTGGCAGGACATGTACCTCTTGCAGAGTGTCTGCACAAGAAAATAAAAATTTTTAGCAATTGATAGAACATGGACACGCAGACAGAAAGACAGAGGGACGGACAGACAGACAGACAGACAGACAGACAGACAGACAGACACACACACACACACACACACACACACACACACACACCCACGCATGTTCAGTGATGACGGAACACACACACACACACACACACACACACACACACACACACACACACACACACACACACACACACACACACACACACACACACACATGTTTAGTGATGACGGAACACACACACACACACACACACACACACACACACACACACACACACACACACACACACACACACACGCACCCACACATGTTCAGTGATGACAGAACACACACACACACACATGTTTAGTGATGACGGAACACACACACACACACACACACACATATACATACACGCACAGAACCAAACACAGACACACACAGACACACACACACACACACACACACACACACACACACACACGCGCGCGCGCACACAGGGCAATCATTATCAGTGTCGTCTATCAACGATTGCCAAAATCAACACACACATTTCTATATAACGACCCTCACACCTGACAGGAAGCTTTTATTTTATCGCAACAAGAACTACACCGTACCTTCTTTGGCAAGCAAAGACATCACACACCAGAAATCCATTAAAGTTAGTGTCCAAACGTGCATTTAAATGCAAATTATAAATGCTGTGTTGGGTAATCTTTGTAGACGAAATGTTCTGGAGGTAAGCCTACATGTTTCTAAACGACACCGCAAACGTATTCCCTTTGCAATTTTCTGGGTTAAATTCTACACATAAAACGTCTCCAGCATGGAGTCTTCACTACTATTTCTTGAACCTGATGTAGCAGCCGGGTTTGGTCTCTAAAAGCAAACAGATAAATTCTCTATTTCCACCAGATTAAAATGTCAGCGATACTGTTCCACGTGAACACGGAACATTAATCTTTATGAGCGACCATGTCGTTGGAACCATTTCACAATGGTCTAAAACAAAGGGAGACTACTGCGGCAGAAGTGACTCCAGACGAACTCCGGAAATAACTCTGTCGCGTTTGAATGAGTTGTGAAAGAGTGAATACTCTTGCTTCTAGTGAGGGAAGCTTTCAACACGTGCTTCTTGTCAACATGTTTCAGACACACCCCTCACTACAGACTGGCCTGTGGATTATTTGTCTCACTAAAAGTAAGGGTATTCACTCTTTTTCAACCCATAAAACCCCGATTTCTGTTCACGAAATCATAAGAAAAACTTCCTTAAAACAATGCCATGTTAAATTTCAGTTATTTCCGAACATCGTTTATTGGCACTTCTGCCGCAGTAATTTCCAAAAAACATCGATTACCTCCCCCTGGTACAGTGATGTTGGTATCGCCGGAGGTGCAGGTAGAGTTGTCTCCGCCACACACCCCACACAGGTCCAGCAGCTTGCCCTCACTTCTCTGCTCCATGGACTGACCGTCACAGCCAAACTCCTGTGTAACAACATTCATTTTGCAGTATTGGACTCTCATTCATGACTTACTATACAGTGTGTGTGTGTGGGGGGGGGAGGGTGTGTGTGCGTGTGAGTGCATGCGTGCGTGCGTGCCTTACTATACAAGCTCTGTCTGCCAACAAAGAAACTGAGCTCAACAACACCCTCCAACAGGTTGCTCAGAACCGAAGGGTCGTACTTCAGTGGGTGCCAGCTCATTGTGACATAGCAGGAAACGAGGCTGCAGACAAACTTGCCAAGGAAGGTGCCTCAAAGGAACAGTTCACGTCCCAGCTGCAGTACAAGGAAAAAAAGACAATCATCAAAAACAAGAGGAAAACCAGAGCGGAGAAAGATGACTACCACCTGCTCCAACGTGAAGAACAAGTCGTCCTACTCAGACTCCGCACTGGACATAACAGACTAAACCATCATATGGCCACAAAGCTGAAGCTAGTTCCCTCCCCCCTATGTCCGTGTGGCAAGAATCAGACAGCAGAGCACATCCTGCAGGCTTGTCCATACCACAGTGCTCTGAGGGACACCACCTGGCCAGAGGAGACAGCGCTACAAAAGAAGCTATACGGCCCCAGAGAGGACTTGGAGAGGACAGCACGTTTCGCCCTGCAGTCCGGACTGACGATCTAACAGCGAACGACAAGAGAAGAAGACTATACAGCGTGTGTGTGTAGTGTAAAGTGCATGTGTGGACCAATTTCATTTATTTCAGTTCACTTCATTTCATACAAGTGTTGGTGCATTGATGTAACTGCCGGGGACAGGGAGGAGCTGGGGGAGGGGTGAATGGGGAACAGACACAGTGTGTAAGTGTATGTGCATTCTAGTATGTGGTTAGTTTGTTCTCACACACAGACACACAGACACACACACACACTGACCACACAGCGGCCCCGCAGACAGCGAGCAGTGAGGCCGAGCACGAGGCGATCAAAGATCCTGATGGAGCCACACAATGTGCCGTCAGCCTGCAACAACACCCCCGCCTTGTCGTTTCTCTGCAGAAAGGGCGGTACGTCTGCTGGAGTGTTACAGTACACTACACAGGACGTCTCCACTGAAACAGTCACACACACCTTTGTAAATATTTTAAGGGATGCTTTCACAAAGGACTTAGTACTTACCACACCTTTAAGGGGTGCTTTCACAAATGGCTTAGTACCACAACTTTAAGGGATGCTTTCACAAATGGCTTAGTACCACACCTTTAAGGGGTGCTTTCACAAATGGCTTAGTACCACACCTTTAAGGGGTGCTTTCACAAATGGCTTAGTACCACAACTTTAAGGGGTGCTTTCACAAATGGCTTAGTACCACAACTTTAAGGGGTGCTTTCACAAATGGCTTAGTACCACAACTTTAAGGGGTGCTTTCACAAATGGCTTAGTACCACAACTTTAAGGGGTGCTTTCACAAATGGCTTAGTACCACAACTTTAAGGGGTGCTTTCACAAATGGCTTAGTACCACAACTTTAAGGGGTGCTTTCACAAATGGCTTAGTACCACAACTTTAAGGGGTGCTTTCACAAATGGCTTAGTACCACAACTTTAAGGGGTGCTTTCACAAATGGCTTAGTACCACAACTTTAAGGGATGCTTTCACTGATGACTTGATATCAAAAGACGTGCACAAGAAGTGGACAAGGGAGGTGAACAAAAGGTTATTTGTAGACGAAGTGTGTTGTCTGAAACTTTTGAAATCATAAAAAGGTCCTGTGGAAGAAAAGATAGTAATGACTTGTATGGTTTTTGAGAACAGATATTTATCGTTCTCAGAAGCAAGGTGTCGGACGTAAGATATAACGCCCTTGATTCTATCAGAGTGTACTTACACACGTTAAAGCTAGCCTTCCTGTGACCTTGATTCTATCAGAGTGTACTTACACACGTTAAAGCTAGCCTTCCTGTGACCTTGACTCTATCAGAGTGTACATACACACGTTAAAGCTAGCCTTCCTGTGACATTGATTCTATCAGAGTGTACTTACACACGTTAAGGTTAGCCTTCCTGTGACCTTGACTCTATCAGAGTGTACTTACACACGTTAAAGCTAGCCTTCCTGTGACCTTGAGTCTATCAGAGTGTATTTACACACGTTAAAGCTAGCCTTCCTGTGACCTTGACTCTATCAGAGTGTATTTACACACGTTAAAGCTAGCCTTCCTGTGACCTTGAGTCTATCAGAGTGTACTTACACACGTTAAAGCTAGCCTTCCTGTGACCTTGACTCTATCAGAGGGTACTTACACACGTTAAAGCTATAGCCTTCCTGTAACCTTGACTCTATCAGAGTGTACTTACACACGTTAAAGCTAGCCTTCATGTGACCTTGATTCTATCAGAGTGTACTTACACACGTTAAAGCTAGCCTTCCTGTGACCTTGACTCTATCAGAGTGTACTTACACACGTTAAAGCTAGCCTTCCTGTGACCTTGACTCTAACAGAGTGTACTTACACACGTTAAAGCTAGCCTTCCTGTGACCTTGATTCTATCAGAGTGTACTTACACACGTTAAAGCTAGCCTTCCTGTGACCTTGATTCTATCAGAGTGTACTTACACACGTTGAAGCTAGCCTTCCTGTGACCTTAACTCTATCAGAGTGAACTCACACACGTTAAAGCTAGCCTTCCTCTGACCTTGATTCTATCAGAGTGTACTTCCACACGTTAAAGCTAGCCTTCCTGTGACCTTGATTCTATCAGAGTGTACTTAAACACGTTAAAGCTAGCCTTCCTGTGACCTTTACTCTATCAGAGTGTACTTACACACGTTAAAGCTAGCCTTCCTGTGACCTTGATTCTATCAGAGTGTACTTACACACGTTAAAGCTAGCCTTCCTGTGACCTTGACTCTAACAGAGTGTACTTACACACGTTAAAGCTAGCCTTCCTGTGACCTTGATTCTATCAGAGTGTACTTACACACGTTAAAGCTAGCCTTCCTGTGAACTTGATTCTATCAGAGCGTACTTAAACACGTTAAAGCTAGCCTTCTTGTGACCTTGACTCTATCATCAGAGTGTACTTAAAGCTAGCCTTCCTGTGACCTTGACTCTATCAGAGTGTACTTACACACGACACGTTAAAGCTAGCCTTCCTGTGACCTTGACTCTATCAGAGTGTACTTACACATGTTAAAGCTAGCCTTCCTGTGACCTTGACTCTAACAGAGTGTACTTACACACGTTAAAGCTAGCCTTCCTGTGACCTTGATTCTATCAGAGTGTACTTACACACGTTAAAGCTAGCCTTCCTGTGACCTTGATTCTATCAGAGTGTACTTACACACGTTAAAGCTAGCCTTCATGTGACCTTAACTCTATCAGAGTGAACTCACACACGTTAAAGCTAGCCTTCCTCTGACCTTGATTCTATCAGAGTGTACTTCCACACGTTAAAGCTAGCCTTCCTGTGACCTTGATTCTATCAGAGTGTACTTAAACACGTTAAAGCTAGCCTTCCTGTGACCTTTACTCTATCAGAGTGTACTTACACACGTTAAAGCTAGCCTTCCTGTGACCTTGATTCTATCAGAGTGTACTTACACACGTTAAAGCTAGCCTTCCTGTGACCTTGACTCTATCAGAGTGTACTTACACACGTTAAAGCTAGCCTTCCTGTGACCTTGATTCTATCAGAGTGTACTTACACACGTTAAAGCTAGCCTTCCTGTGACCTTGATTCTATCAGAGCGTACTTAAACACGTTAAAGCTAGCCTTCTTGTGACCTTGACTCTATCATCAGAGTGTACTTAAAGCTAGCCTTCCTGTGACCTTGACTCTATCAGAGTGTACTTACACACGACACGTTAAAGCTAGCCTTCCTGTGACCTTGACTCTATCAGAGTGTACTTACACACGTTAAAGCTAGCCTTCCTGTGACCTTGATTCTATCAGAGTGTACTTACACACGTTAAAGCTAGCCTTCCTGTGACCTGAACTCTATCAGAGTGTACTTACACACGTTAAAGCTAGCCTTCCTGTGACCTTGACTCCATCAGAGTGTACTTACACACGTTAAAGCTAACCTTCCTGTGACCTTGATTCTATCAGAGTGTACTTACACACGTTAAAGCTAGCCTTCCTGTGACCTTGATTCTATCAGAGTGTAATCACACACGTTAAAGCTAGCCTTCCTGTGACCTTGACTATCAGAGTGTACTTACACACGTTAAAGCTAGCCTTACTGTGACCTTGACTCTATCAGAGTGTACTTACACACGTTAAAGCTAGCCTTCCTGTGACCTTGATTCCATCAGAGTGTACTTACACACGTTAAAGCTAGCCTTCCTGTGACCTTGACTCTATCAGAGTGTACTACACACGTTAAAGCTAGCCTTCATGTGACCTTGAGTCTATCAGAGTGTACTTACACACGTTAAAGCTAGCCTTCCTATGACCTTGACTCTATCAGAGGGTACTTACACACGTTAAAGCTATAGCCTTCCTGTAACCTTGACTCTATCAGAGTGTACTTACACACGTTAAAGTTAGCCTTCATGTGACCTTGATTCTATCAGAGTGTACTTACACACGTTAAAGCTAGCCTTCCTGTGACCTTGACTCTATCAGAGTGTACTTACACATGTTAAAGCTAGCCTTCCTGTGACCTTGACTCTAACAGAGTGTGCTTACACACGTTAAAGCTAGCCTTCCCGTGACTTTGACTCTATCAGAGTGTACTTACACACGTTAAAGCTAGCCTTCCTGTGACCTTGATTCCATCAGAGTGTACTTACACACGTTAAAGCTAGCCTTCCTGTGACCTTGAGTCTATCAGAGTGTACTTACACACGGTAAAGCTAGCCTTCCTGTGACCTTGATTCTATCAGAGCGTACTTAAACACGTTAAAGCTAGCCTTCTTGTGACCTTGACTCTATCAGAGTGTACTTACACACGACACGTTAAAGCTAGCCTTCCTGTGACCGTGACTCTATCAGAGTGTACTTACACACGTTAAAGCTAGCCTTCCTGTGACCTTGATTCTATCAGAGTGTACTTACACACGTTAAAGCTAGCCTTCCTGTGACCTTGATTCTATCAGAGTGTACTTACACACGTTAAAGCTAGCCTTCCTGTGACCTGAACTCTATCAGAGTGTACTTACACACGTTAAAGCTAGCCTTCCTGTGACCTTGACTCTATCAGAGGGTACTTACACACGGTAAAGCTTGATTTCCTGAAGGAGCTGTTCCCATAGAAGTATTTGCTGCCGAACGCTCCCTTGGCCCGTGCCAGGCTGCAGACGTAGCTTGCGCGGTCGACACGGAGTTCCTTTTCTTCGAGAGAGCTGTCGCCGGGACAGGGCTTCGGGCAAAGAAAAAGACAAAAGAGTAAGCGCTCAATAGTCTCACCGTCGCTCTCCGCTATCCATACATCAAATCTGTATTTGCTGTGGACTGTGTAAATGACCGATGGTGTGGTTGCTATACTCACGACGTGGGAATATAGGTTGTAATGTGGATAAGTCCATTCTACAGTAGGTAAGAGATCTCATGTTCGCTACCATTCAGCGACCTGTTCAGGTTTTACACGGAATAAAATCAATGGATCATAAACTTGTTCCAAGATATTGTTTGTAATGGGTTTTTTTTCTTCTGCTTTTAGGGTCAGCTTGTTGTTGATCCTTAACATGTATTTTTATGTTTTATCCATAAATTGTTTAATAAACACCGTTTAAACCAACTTGTTTAGCCCTTTCGTTTGCGCAACAATTCGCACGGCACTTCTGTTTTCCAACAAACACGCCGCCTGTTACTTGTTCTTTTTCACAGCTTGCCCAGGCTTTCACACCTTTCACACGAAAGAAGATCAGCCTTTCACTTGGACTGATACCAAAACTCAACAGCCTTGGTGCACAACGTTCACACTAGGAACGGTTTGCTAAATTGATTTCGTAGATTGACTTGTGCAGGTGTCACTTACAAAAACAATTCAAGCGAAACATCCTTCTTTGCACATGAAGCAGCCTGGCTGTGGATCTGGGTTCCTGTTTTGGATGAAGGGTAAATCCTTGGAAACCATTCCCATTGTGAACGTTGTGCAGCCATATATAGTTTGTACTTCAACAAATAGTTGCGAAAACCCGGGGTCAGGCTATCTCCAATTAGGTGGCGGGGCGACCATCACCAACCCGGCGGGTCCCCAGGCGGCGGATAGGGGGCGTCCCTTAGATATAACTTATAAGGGATTGCAGCGATATAAGTCGGGCTTGCCCGGACGAAT
The DNA here is from genome assembly GCF_037325665.1 of Littorina saxatilis. Taxonomy (NCBI): domain Eukaryota; kingdom Metazoa; phylum Mollusca; class Gastropoda; order Littorinimorpha; family Littorinidae; genus Littorina; species Littorina saxatilis. Next base: position 70,964,846 of record NC_090247.1, read on the forward strand.
AAGCTGTCCTGGACCAACTGGCGGTGTTCATATCAGAGCGGGGTGGTTAACAGGTGGCACTGTTGACTCGTAAATACCCTATGTGCTCATACGGGTTCATCACGTGGGTAAGAGGCGCGTTAAAACCTCTGCTACCTGTGCTCCCAGGTAAGGACCCTGACCAGGAGCTAAGGGTGGAGAAACCCCGACAGAAACCTCTAGTGCTGAAGTCGGCGGTACTGAGCGAGACAGCGCACTTTAACGGATCACAGTACCACGCACAACATCGCCATGAATACACGTTGCGAAAACGAAAGGGCTGACCAATGTTATACTCCATTGTGTGGTGTGTGTGTGTGTGTGTGTGTGTGTGTGGTGTGTGTGTGTGTGTGTGTGTGTGAGTGCGTGCGTGTGTGTGTGTGTGTGTGTATGTGTGTATGTGTGTGTGTGTGAGTGCGTGTGTGTGTGTGTGCGCGCGCGTGTGTGTGCGTGCGTGTGTATGTGTGTATGTGTGTGTGTGTGTGTGAGTGTGTGTGTGTGTGTGTGTGTGTGTGTGTGTGTGTGCACGCGCGTGTGTGTGTGTGTGTGTGTGGTGTGTGTGTGTGTGTGTGTGTGTAAGAGAGCACGGGAGAAAGAAAGGGCTTTGTCGGGATGTGAGTAGTAAGGAAGAGGTAGATGTGTTGTCGGGCATTAGCTGGGTGACGTGAAATTGATGAAATTATTGCAGCTTACAACAAATGGCCTACAGCTACTTTATAGAAAAAAACAGAACGAAGTGTGTACACCCCTTAAAAGACCTTTGTCAGAAATAACACACAATAAGAGTTAAATTGCTTTCCCTTGTTTCCAAAGAACCACTGACGCAAGCCTACAGCGTCTCGTGTAGCTTGTCTCATCTTGTTGTTGTTGAAAAGCATGGAAAACAATGGAAAGCAACTCTTCTACATTTCTTAAAGGCCCGACAGCGTTATTTCCTGAAATCGCCTATCAACGGTGAAATATGTGACACTTAATTCTACTCAAAATTTATCATCCAATCATCACTATTAGAATGCCTACCTGTTCGTTACACAACTTGCCTCTGAAACGGCTCCACCCCGAACACGCTTCCACTCTGTAAAAAGAAGCAAGAACACCTTTAACAAATACAATAATTAATGAACAGCGGACCTGCTGCGAACTTGACATTTTGTCGAGTCAATCAGACGTAGGTCCTGTTGGACTACTACCCCCAGAAGTGTGTACAGTTTCAAAGCTCTAACTTCAAGAATGTATGAAATAACCGCAACGTTACGTTAAGTTTTCTGTTCACGGACGGACACTGCTCACTCCTGAGGCTCACTCATTACTCAGGTGAGTAAAAAAAATTAAGAAACTTGTGATAGGTTTGTCTGCGTTGCTGCATGGTAGGTTGGTGTGCTTGGCTTGATGTGGTCCTTACACCATGAAGACAAGCGACTTAGATTTAAGCCGGTCCTTCATTGAGCCCGAAGTCGACTTCGCGAAGTCTTTTTACCAAAAACTCAGTGCTAAAGCTCCGTGTGGCCAGCTTGTTGGCTATGTTTGGTCATAGTATGTTTGTTTATGTTTGGTCGTTATCTTTGCCTGTGCGTGTATTGTATGTTTGGTCGTTTATGTTAGGTCGGTTTCTTTGCCTGTGCGTGTATAGTATGCTTGGTCGATGTATGTATTGTAAAGCGCTAAGAGTAGACATTTTTCTAGAATAGCGCTATAAAAGTTTGCATTATTATTATTATTATTATTAGTCCACTTCGCCCAGTTAAGGACAGGCTTAAACCAAAACATATGAAGGACGGAGAGAGGGAGGGTTGGAGAACGAAACTAAACTAGACTGTTACCTGTTTGCGTTGCTACACTTTCTGGTGGAAATTTGAACCCCGGTGCCACAGGCGGAGGAGCAGGCACTGCTGTAGCTTGACCAGGGGGCCCAAGTGCCCGTCCCTTCCACACGAGAGGCGCGCGGCGGTAAGCGTATGGTGGTGAATGCACGCGTTACGGTTGATGGTGCCATGCACAACTTCCCAATACACGCCTGGCACATAATGATAATAATAATAATAATAATGATAATAATAATAATAACTGGACATTTTTAAGTGCCTACCCTATGGCTCTAGGCTCTTTACAAAAGAACATATACAAAATAGAACAATTAAATGTACAACCTAAGTTAAAAAAACAAAGGAATACTGTACTCACCAATACAAGAACGAGACAAGACGGTACGAATTTTCGCTTATGGAAGCTTCTTGTTTTTCTTGATGAAGCTTCCACAAGCGAAAATTCGTACCGTCTTGTCTCGTTCTTGTATTGGTGAGTACAGTATTCCTTTGTGTTTTTTTTTTAACTTTGTTCATCTTACCACAGTCACTTCGTTGTTTAGATGTACAACCTACATAAAACAATTATCCATACGGACAAAAATCACCACATGTACTGTTCACACAATATTCATATATGCTATACACACTATATATACACACATACCCAGCGAACACTTTCAACAATCATACCAACTTTAAGGGAGAGGCGTACGTGCAGAAATGAAATGGAAAAGACATTAGGCCGGGTTGGTGTAATATTGTGTGAAAAAGATAGTTTTCAACTGACTACTGTTGTTTAAAAGAGCTGAGAGAGGTGCAGTGTCTGACAGAGAAGGAAAGAGAGTTCCAGAGTGGTGGTGCAGCACAACAGAAGGTTCTTGCTCCGTGCTGCTTACAAGTACACACGAGTCAGGGATTGTGCACTTCACTTTTCAAACCGGCGGAACACGTTCAGCTTTCCCCCGGCATTCAGCTTTCTGATTCGATATATACTCGAGACTGAAATGTTGTTTCCTGGTCAAATTAAAGAAGTACGTCTATTTTAGAAATAAATGCATGTCAGTTTCTTGCAAGTGAAGGAAATCGGTGTTGAAATTTAATAGATTTCATCCCAAAATTCGATTTCTTCGAAAACGTGCACCCTTGAATGAGAAGGAAAGGAATGTTAGGATGAAGTAAATGTCTAAGTTGAAATACAAAATGGTTGGACGAATTTGACCCCTTGAATGTAAAGTACGTAAACTCCATCATCAGTACTATGGAAGAGAGGGGGGCTTTTCAGTGTGGAGTTTATACAAGATCAACAAGGCCGAATCAGAAAGCTGAATGCCGGGGGAAAGCTGAACGCGTTACACCGGCATGTCGTTACACCGGCATGTCGTTACAAGTAATGATCCCGCAGAAAAAACCCGTTAACCGGACATTTCCTGAGGTGCCCGGTAAAATCTCAAAACATCTGAAATCAAATCGTTTGGAAAGAGGCTAGCACGAACAATATCTGGGCCTCTGAATGAACCAGTCAATCAATCAATGACGCTTATATCGCGTATATTCCGTGGGTACAGTTCTAGGCGCTCTGCAGTGATGCCGTGTGAGATGAAATTTTATACGGCCAGTAGATTGCAGCCATTTCGGCGCATATTTACCTTTCACGGCCTATTATTCCAAGTCACACGGGTATAGGTAGACAATTATAAACTGTGCCTAAGCAATTTTGCCAGGAAAGACCCTTTTGTCAATCGTGGGATCTTTAACGTGCACACCCAATGTAGTGTACACGGGGGGAGGGTTCCGACACCGAAGAGAGTCTGCACACAAAGTTGACTCTGAAATAAATTCCCGCCGAACCTGGGATCGAACTCACGCTGACAGCGGCCAACTGAATACAAATCCAGCGCGCTACCAACTGAGCTATATCCCCGCCCATGAATGAACCAGTCAAGTCTATAGCCTGTTTGTGCGGCCAGTGGTGGACGTTTCTTTTATCATTACAAAAAAACCAACTTGTATATATATGTTACAGTTAATCTGTGAAACCAGGGAATACGTGTATTAACTAAACTATTTTAGGTAATACATGAATTAACTGTGGCCACTAGTCAATACATGTATTATCTGAACATTTCAGTTAATACATGAATTAACTAAAAATAAGCGACAGTCAATACATGTATTACCTGAACATGTCTCTTCATCACATAATTACTCACTCCTAGCACGTATACACATTCAAACGCCTTGTGATTAATTTTACAAGCTTATGGAGATAACACAATTTATTCATATAATCCATACATATTCATTTACCCCCCGCGGGTTAGGGGGAGTCCCATATTGGTTGGGACTAGAAAGAATTTACCCGATGCTACCCAGCATGTCGTAAGAGGCGACTAACGGTTCTGTTTCTTCTCTTCTTTTGTCTTATTTCTGCCTTACCAGTCCTTTCACCTATATTTCCTTCCAAGAAAACTCTCCCTACTATTCCCTGCAGTTTTCCAATTCTTTTCTTGTTGTCTTATTTCTACCTGACTGGATCCATCACCTTTATTTCACTTACCAAAAGTCTTCTTTTCCACATCCTTATTTCTCTGCACCCCGCATGTCGTATGCGGCGACTAACCGATTCTGTTTCTCCTTTAACCCTTGTTAAGTGGTTCTTGTATAGAATATAGTCAATGTTTGAAAAGATTTTAGTCAAGCAGTATGTAAGAAATGTTTAGTCCTTTGTACTGGAAACTTGCATTCTCCCAGTAAGGTCATATATTGTACTACGTTGCAAGCCCCTGGAGCAATTTTTTTATTAGTGCTTTTGTGAACAAGAAACACTTAACAAGTGGCTCTATCCCATCTCCCCCCTTTCCCCTATCCCATCTCCCCCTTTCCCTCGTCGCGATATAACCTTCGTGGTTGAAAACGACGTTAAACACCAAATAAAGAAAGAAAGAAAGAACATATTCATTTGATGACACTGATTCTTGGTTACACAATGTTATATGGGATGACACTGTTTCTTGGGATGACACACTGTTTGGGGAGGGGTCATTTTCAAGCTCGCAGTCACAGACAGGAGTCTGCTCTTGTTCAGCTAGACGCAGCAGGTCCTCTTCTGTATGGGTTCGAACCCCGGCCGGGTCATACCTAAGACTTTAAAATTGGCAATCTAGTGGCTGCTCCGCCTGGCGTCTGGCATTATGGGGTTAGTGCTAGGACTGGTTGGTCCGGTGTCAGAATAATGTGACTGGGTGAGACATGAAGCCTGTGCTGCGACTTCTGTCTTGTGTGTGGCGCACGTTATATGTCAAAGCAGCACCGCCCTGATATGGCCCTTCGTGCCGGGTCGGCTGGGCGTAAAGCAAACAAACAAACAAATCAACTGCGGGCGTGTTCGAAATTTCCGTCTCCATTTCCGCCATTCCACCACTGGTATGTCCTCTCCACTGACAAAACAGTGCTACTTTGGCCTTGCCAATGAGAAATAGTTGCCTCTATGCGAGTCAAGTGCCCGGAAAACAACTCACATTTGGGATAGTGTTATTTCAAGATCACTCAGGCAGAAATAGAGAATACTACATGGCTTGATGTGTCATACCAGATTTACACGAGTTTTTTTTTTAAATCGTGAACTGCGAGCGAAGTGGTAAGACGTCGCGCCGTTAAGCAAATGACCCCAGTTCGAGTCTCACTCGCGGCCACAGTGTTTTTATTCTCATTTTCTTGTCAAATAATATTTAAATATTGACATGACACACATGTCATTTGAACGATTATTATCTCATGAGTATCTCCCACGTATGTAGGATAAAGACACATCTTGACTGAACACAAAATCACACAACATGAATATATGGGAAATAGACTTACATGGATTGCCTGAACCTGATTAGTTAATCCATGTACTGCATACCTTCAGATTTCAGTCAATGCGTGTATTGACTGGATTTTTTTCTAGTTAATTCATGCATTAACTGAAATTTTCAGATAATACATGTATTCACTAGTGGCCACAGTTAATTCATGTATTACCTGAAATAGTTTAGTTAGTACACGTATTCCCTGGTTTCACAGATTAACTGTAACATATATACTGCTTAGCAAGAAAACCTCCGCAGGACGATCAGTACTATCTTGTGTTGATGGGATAAAGTGCTACTCTTAACCGTTTTTGCTCTACCCTGGTTAATATTTGGGTAATACGACCAAACATTTGATTAATTACAAAAACCCGATTACCACCTATCGCTCAGCCGTATTATAAATCAAAATGACGTCATTCTTTCTCCGGCCTCACATTGTCGTCGTTGGGTCCGCATGCCCGTCCGTTGGTGTACCTGTCGATCAACGCCAGCCCGTAGTCTGGGGACGACTCGTCTAGAACTGTACACAACCCCGTCGCACAGCCCTGCGAGCACAGTAACACACACACACACACACACACACACACACACACACACACACACACGCACACACACACACACACACACACACGAGCACAGTAACACACACACACACACACACACACACACACACACACACGAGCACAGTAACACACACACACACACACACATACACACACGCACGCACGCGCACGCACGCACACACACGCACACACACACACACAACACAATATGAGGCTTATATCGCGCGTATTCCGTGGGTACAGTTCTAAGCGCAGGGATTTATTTTTTTTATTTTTTATTTTTATTTTATGCAATTTATATTGCGCAGGGATTTATTTATGCCGTGTGAGATGGAATTTTTTTACACAATACATCACGCATTCACATCGGCCAGCAGATCGCAGCCATTTCGGCGCATATCCTACTTTTCACGGCCTATTATTCCAAGTCACACGGGTATTTTAGTGGACATTTTTATCTATGCCTATACAATTTTGCCAGGAAAGACCCTTTTGTCAATCGTGGGATCTTTAACGTGCACACCCCAATGTAGTGTACACGAAGGGACCTCGGTTTTTCGTCTCATCCAAAAGACTAGCACTTGAACCCACCACCTAGGTTAGCAAAGGGGGGAGAAAATTGCTAACGCCCTGACCCAGGGTCGAACTCGCAACCTCTCGCTTTCGAGCGCAAGTGCGTTATCACTCTGCCACCGACGCAGAGAAGCTATAATGTCACGTAGAGAAACTTTCCCACGTGACATTACAGGCCAGTCACTAGCGAGAAGGTGTGTCTCAAACACGTGACGTTTGTCTGCAAAAAATAGCAAGGGAACTCACTCTTTCACAACCCATACAAACCCGACATTAGAGTTATTTTCGGAATTCGTCTGATAGATAATGACAAAACCCGTCAACAGAGACTTTGATTTCTGAGTACTACTTACGCCATAATCGAGCTTGACAAACTCCGAGTCGCTTCTGAATGCCACCCGACAGTGATAATCCAGCCCGAGCTCTATGACTGAAACAGAAATTAATTCAAAACATTACCGCTGTACAAAGAGAAAACACATACTGTTCTCTTTTGGCATGCGACCATGTGGAGGTATGGTCTTAACAAACATACAAAACCTGACAAGATCGAAGACGGTGAGGTCTGTTCGTTTAAGTCGAGGATAATGAAAAACAGCATCATGTTAGGTTTTGAGAATTCTTATTACGACGAGCATAAACCGGTGTGTCTGGTTGCGTGTCCGACACCAGCTAGGCGATACAATATCTCTCTCTCTCTCTCTCTCTCTCTCTCTCTCTCTCTCTCTCTCTCTCTCTCTCTCTCTCTCTCTCTCTCTCTCTCTCTCTCTCTCTCTCTCTCTCTCTCTCTCTCACACACACACACACACACACACACATACACGCACACAATTCCGGTCACAACTAATGCAATTTTCTAAACTTAATATTTTAATGCTATTTCAACTGAGCAGATTTGTATTACCTGGAAAGGTAGAATAGATAGGCAAGTATTCTCCGTACGAGTACACGTCCTCTCTGTAGATGCACCATTTTTGTGAACGTTCGCTGCACATGGAAAAGTCCGAACACAATGTATATTTATTTCACAACCAAGACACGCGGTAATGATTTGCACGATCAAAACATATCAAACATGGTTTGTAAGAGTTGACAGAGAAAATCACATCAACCCAAATCGAACGTGGATACACTGACAGACTGACATCTAGACGCAAGCACGCAAGCACACACACACATATATATACACACGCTATGCCTTCACCTAATGAACCTGTATATCTTTGTCCTGCAGCAGGGCAGATGGAGCTAGAGACCCCCCCCCCCCCCCCCCGCACACACATAAATAGGACCTACACACACGCCTTTACCCGAAGAACCCGTACATCTTATCCCTGTAGCAGTCTAGGTAGAGAGACCCCCCCCACACACACACACACACATGCACACACGCCGGTACCTGAAAAACTTGTATATCCTATCGTAGTAGCAGTCTAGGAAGAGACGGCCGACGCCCATGAAGCCCGTGTTACAGCCGGTCGGGTTCACGTCACAGCATTGAGGCGGGTGACCTAAATCGACACTGACACACGCTCAACACGTCATGATCAGCGAGTAACAAAACCTACTCACACTTCAAAGCCTGGGAGTGTGTCAACTTTCAGAGATCAATTTCCTTCACTTCCTAGCAAAAATGCAATCCAATCCAATAAGTTGGGAAAAATTTAAAGCTCTATGCTTAACAAATATTCCCGAATTTGTTGATTGTCTATAATTTTTACCAAATCCAAAAACAAAGAGACTGCCAACGTTCCAAAACTGATTCAGAATAAAAAAAACAAGAAAGGTAGAAATATAAAAAGTTGGGTCGAACTATCTGTGAATGTATTGTTTTGTCAATAACAAACGTTCCAACAACCTACCTTTCTTGTTTTTTTGATTCTATATTTTTACCAGAAAAGGAATACGCTGTGGCCTTGTAATTTGACGTTGTCAAGTAGATTTGCCTCATGTCAGGAGATCATCAATCCCTGATGTTGTGTACATTTACAAATGTCTAGCTTGCTAAGTTGAGTTTTTCGTCTATATATATATATATATATGGCCGTTCACCGTACAGTGGGCGGTTCTGGTGAGGTTATGCCCCCTCTTTCTTTCGGCTGGTTGACTGGTGCCTGCTCTCGCGGCAAGATCACACGAGAAAGGAAAAACAACTTGCATTGGTCCCAAATAGCATATCGGTTTGGTAACAGTTCGTGTGTAAGTCGTGCATTTTATACGGTAAACAGACAATGGTCGGTTCTGGTGAGGTTATGCCCCTTCTTTCTTTCGGCTGGTAACTGGCGCTACCTCGCGGCACGATCACAGGAGTTGTCTCGCGTTATCACCCCAGAAGCGTTCATTACATATGGTCTTACAAATAGGTCAGGTTAGTCAAAAGCAATTCTGCTCTGCGGGTTAAGCAGCCAGAATGTTGATGTTCTGTGTAATGCAAAGTTGGTGGACGCTACCATCCCATGGGAAATCAGGGGAAGATCAGAAGTGGTGTCCACGCACGCTTACATGATACAGTAACTACAAGAAAAAAGGGTTGATCAGAGATCAACAGGGCCAAAACATGTTGTAGAACATGGGGGGGGGGGGGGGGGGGGGGAGAGGGGGGATTAGTTGTGTGTGCGACTTTGAAAACGTAGAATGGAACTCCGCATAAAAGAACGTTCCAACGTAAAATCAAACTGACTCCTTTATACCGTATTTTGCCATGTTTAGGCACGGTCATGAAAGGGGTTCCAATGGTGCAGCCATAGTCGTGTTTTTAGAGTATGCACAAACACACGCCTCATCCCCCAGATCATTGGTGACCCAAAGAAAGCAGTTAGAGCTGGGTTCAAGGCCATGCCTGTTCAGGAAAGCTTCTGCGCCATTGACAATTTCGGAGGGGTTTAATTTGGTAACACCTCAGTTTTGGAGAAAAGGTAAATGTCCGATCATTTTACCTATAGACTCGAAACTTTGTAGAATGGTCGTGGACGAACTGAAGTTCATGCACAACAACTATCAAAATATTTGTTAAATTCAAATGACTGAAAAAAATAACCCCTTCGTTGTAAAGTTTCACTTGCGCAATATGCGCAAATTTAATCAATGATATGAACGCATTCATCCATGGGAAATGTCCTGATCCTGCCTGCAATTGCTGTATTGAAGGCATTGGTTGTCTAATGTTGATTAATGTATACTATGTCATTTGAATTACCCCAATCCACTCATATACAGAAAAATGAACGACTGAAACGGGAATCAAAGTTAATGTGAGAGCAGCAATGCAACTTCAATCACGGTATCATCAGTGGAAAAAAGTGACTAACGAGGAGGAAGCACCAATCCACACATAATCATAGTAACATGTAACACATGCACAACGTGACTCGGATGAAGCAGCCACCCAACTAATGTATTATGACAATGAGCAATCTGCACATAACATAAAACCATCAAAGCGATGTTACTTAAAACAAAATGGTATCCAGGTCACTTGGGTTCAGTTATGTCATAGCATAAAACAACTCACTGCTCCCATGAATTGTTCTGAGCCTTGCAATGATAAGTAAAGCAATGAGAGCAGATATGATGCAGTGCACTGTCAATCATTGGCCGGCTGAAATATACTGCAATCTTGATGCAAATTACCATGTAATTTTCTTGGTGATATGGTCATCACTGCACGTAGTACAAAAAATCACCCAACGTTTTGCAATAAAAAAAAATGAAGTTATTAGTAGAAGAAAAAAATAAACAGACGAATAAAGATTGAAAATTATCAAATGTAATGGGGCAGGATCTCCCTGTTGACGAACTTTGAGCAAAAGACCACACATAAGCTAAGAAAGAATACTGTTGGAATTAAAGAAGATTAACAGAGTGACAGGAAAGTACGAAATGTCATATGCACTGCAAGATCTCCCTGTTGAGAAACTTTGAGTAAAAGATACCCATTTCATTGCAAAGAAGGCATACAAAGTAACATGTATATGAACAGAGTGCGAAGAATTCAAACAAAGAAGACCCGACATTTTTAAAATTATGTCAAATGCAGAGTGGCGGAAAATGTGCTTCGTGAGGAACTTACAGCACACAAAAACACAACTATTTGCAAAGTGTAAAAACAACATGAAGAGAGTGAGAAGAACGAGTAACAATTAAAAACATTGCAAGAAATAACAAAATGTCATATGCAGTGACGATTCTGCTGCGGAACTTTTAGTTTTAGTAACAAGTTACGAAGTTCCTGTAAATAGTTAACACGGTGTTCAAACAACATGAACAAAATGAGAAAAAGAGCAAAATAAATGCAATGGTGACAGTTCTTCGCGTTCAGAAACTTTCAGTACGTCGGTGACCAAAACAAGGAATTCTTGTGAAACCTGGACATATTACATAACACCAGCGGCAGGGCACGCAAGAATAATTGTTCGATATGAAGACTCGACAGAGTAAACCCTATCATTATCTCCAGAGCGCTTCCAGTAGAGGCTGCCTGCGCTCGTTCACTGATACAAAAAGGTACCAAGTGTCGGTGTCTAACTATCCCTCTCAGCGGGAGAGTTGCTTTGTCATAACCCCCTCCACTTCTGTTGTTTCAATACCGGGGTGAGGTCAACGGTCAATCACAGCCCACCCCAGTCGCGAGACACTCAGCTGGTCGTGGGCTTTGCTTGCTTAATCCTAATATTGTACTCCGATGTAAGTAGACATAGAGTGGCACAGTGGCGCGTAATTCCAACGGGCCCTTTGACGCACATAATGGAATTGTAATGGGATATTTTCCTATCTGCGCCGATGGTGCAAGGCGCACTAGTAAAACAAATCATGAACTTGATGTCTGTCCCTATTCTCCTGTTGACTGTTTTTGGAAAGAAAAACAAGTACACTAAGACGTGATTAGCCATTCAGCTGATCGAATGCACTGAATAACGTCCGGTTCTCACTATCCTTACATATAAATAAGAGAGGAAGAAGAGAAAGAGAGAGAGAGAGAGAGAGAGAGAGAGAGAGAGAGAGAGAGAGAGAGAGAGAGATAGAGAGAAGTCTGAAGTCTGAATGTTTTAATGAGAGTGAGAGAGAGAGACAGAGACAGAGAGACAGAGACAGAGAGACAGACAGAGAGACAGACAGACAGACAGACAGACAGACAGAAGGAGAAAGAAAGAGACAGACAGACAGACAGACAGACAGAAGGAGAGAGAAAGAGAGAGACAGAGAGAGAGAGAGAAAGAGAGAGAGAGAGAGAAAGAGAAAGAGAGAGAGAGAAAGAGAGAGAGAGAGACAGACAGAAGGAGAGAGGCGCAGAGCCTGAGAGTAACAGAAATAGAGCGAGGCAGAAAAAGAGAGATATAGAGATAGAGAGAGACACTGAGATAGACAGACCGACAGATAGACATGAGGAGAGACAGACAGAGAAAAACAATAGAATTGAACAGTTTCGGTGCAATGGCGACTATGTTATGCATATTGTGTAAAAACAAAATTTAAAATTTTTAAAAAACTTCAAAAGGCTGCAAACGCTATTCAAAAACTCGGCAAAACTAGGCGATAGAAAAACATTGTATGTACCTTTTGGACTGTGCATGCCTAGCTGGGGATGAGGGAAAACTGACCGTACAATCTGATGGCAATGACGCCGAATGGTGTGCATAGTATGTAAAGGGAGGCGTATGACGGCTTACTAGCGCCAAAACTAAAAATTAGTAATTAACCCGTGAAAGTTACTAATTTTCACGAGAAAATTACAATTCTGACGTGAAAATTAGTAATTTTCACGTGTTAATTACTAATTTTCCAGTGTTAATAACTAATTTTCAAGTGTTAATGTCTAATTTTCAGTTTTGGCTCGCTTCCTGACGGCTTACTAGTGCCAAAACTAAAAATTAGTAATTTTCACGCGTTAATTACTAATTTTCTTGCAAACGCCTGCCGTGATCTCCTTGAGCTCCAGCAGTAAGCTTACATTTGAGAAACCCTATTACTAAGTCTCATGGCCCTAGAAAAAACTAATTAGACCTTTAAAAATCTGTCAACTGACAATTGCACTCCAGAATGATTTAACAAAAATAGCAGATCAAGAATACTCCCCGAGAGCGGACCTTGAACCCGGAACCTCGATGTTCGCAGCACAGCGTCTAAACCGTTAGGCCACGCAGACTTCGAAATTCAGTGGCAATAAATTACAAGGAACTTAGTCGATAAATATCGACAGGGGGCCGACTAATGGTTTAAATGTGAACTGTGTGTACAATAATGGGTGTGGGTCTGAAATGAAGTTAGGTAGTAGGTACTGAACTTGTCAAATCCAGGTGCACGGAGCCCCTGGGGCGTTTAGTCATACCTCAGGCAGCTATCCGTTAGAAGAACTACCAAGTTTCATTGACTTGCACCCAAAGAGTCAAGAACTGCGATTTTTTTACGAATTAATTTCGTACTCGGACCCGGCTGGTCTTGACCTATTTGTGGATCTAAATTTAGATCAGGTAGATCACCACATCATGCACAAAAAGACACGTCACTAGCAAACTATGTCAGACGTCATCATGAGTTTGTGTAAAACAAAATGGAGGCCGGAATCACTCAGTTGAATCGAACTCCGACCAAACACCACGTAATAACTAGGTTAATTTATGCACTCGCGTGAACAAAAAACTGTCGAGCTTCACAGATGTCGTCGTTGGGTAGTTTTGGGTGTGTTTTACTACCATAGGAGGATTTTTGAACTGTAAATGCACTCAGCTGCAACAAAAACACAAAACGAAGGCTGTGAGCTGCACTGTGCCTTTAGCATTTGTTTTGAATAATTATTGGTATTTTGACAATGTGGGTAGCATGGAAATGTAAGCATTTGAATGTAAGTCTTAGGTACCATTGTACCCAGGAAGAGAGACGAGAGATAGGAGTAGGTTGCAATAGCTTGTGTGGTCTTTGAGTTTTGTTTTTGGAAAGACATTGTTAAAGAAAAAGAAGACAAGTACAGTAATGTAATAATTATTGTGAAAACCAACGATCGTACAAAGAACATGTGAGGCAACATTATGTCTATGATGGTGTGACGAAAATTAGTTATGATTTATACTATTATTATTTAGACTTGAGACTGAACAGCAAAAGGCGAAGTGTATGTTTTGTGGTGTGAATTGAAACAAAATCAAAAGTGTAAATATCTGGGAAATTGTGGTTAAAAGACTTCGTTATTTCTTGATTGTTATTGAAAAGTAGGATATGCGCCGAAATGGCTGCGATCTGCTGGCCGATGTGGATGCGTGATGTATTGTGTAAAAAAAAATCCATCTCACACGGCATGAATAAATCCCTGCGCCTTGAATATGTGTGCGATATAAATTGCATAAAATAAAAATAAAAAAATAAAAAAATAAATCCCTGCGCTTAGAACTGTACCCACGGAATACGCGCGATATAAGCCTCATATTGATTGATTGATATTGAATTCAAAGTGAATAGCAAAACGCTGTATTTGAAAACAGCATGGGATATATATTATTTGTTTTGGGTATCAGGTAATGCCCTAGTTTTTACAAATTGTAGCAAAGTCGATTAACTTTACAATGTACGATGTTTGCTTGCAAATTACAACACAAACGCGAAAAACTTAACTATTTGTAGAGTTCTAAGGCATTGCAGACAAAGCAACTGCAAGAAAGTAAGGTTTTAGCAGTGTGAAAATCCGCTGAAAACGGTCTTATATCCCTTCCGGTATGGCCGGCTCTTATGACACTGACCCTGAGCTGACCGTGAGGCACTGAAAAGGTTTTCACGGAAAAATTCTCTCGAAGAACCAAATGGGTTCGGTGCATTTGTCAGTCTGTCACATGTTAAAGGGCCCCATACGGGTTTAAAGAGATAAGGTACTGTCGTGTTTTTTTTCCCCAAACCTAGTGCACTACCGTTCTCACGAGATAAGTTACTTCTGTTTTGTTCCGGGTTTTTTTCTCTCCAATTGACACCATGTATGAGAGATGAAACAGAAAAGCCTGTTGTGAAAATGCAAAAATTTGGAGGAAAAAACAAAACAAAACAAAAGTAACTGTTCTCATGACAACGGCAAACAACAACATATGTTCACCGCCCTCACCCCCTCCTGCAAGGTACACGTGCACTCAAGTTAACCTCTGCTTTGGGACACATGTTCACCGCCCTCACCCCCTCCTGCAAGGTACACGTGCACTCAAGTTAACCTCTGCTTTGACCTGTGTGCCAAGAGTCAGATGAGAGAGAGAGAAAGCGAGAGAGAGAGAGAGAGAGAGAGAGAGAGAGAGAGAGAGAGAGAGAGAGAGAGAGAGACACACACACACACACACACACACAGATAGACAGAGACAGACATAGAAAGACAGAAGCGGAGAGATTCAGAGGGAGACACAGACAAAGACATACATACAGACACAGAGAGAGAGAGAGAGAGAGAGAGAGAGAGAGAGAGAGAGAGAGAGAGAGAGAGAGAGAGAGAGAGAGAGAGAGAGAGAGAGAGAGAGAGAGAGAGAGAGAGAGAGAGAGAGAGAGAGAGAGAGAGAGAAAAAATGTAACTGATCTCGTGAGAACCGGGTTGAGGCCTTGCATTGTTTTGACGGCAACAATAATTATTGTAGTTGCTAAGACTTTATTTCTGTTTGATTTGTGATATGTTGGGAAGACATGTTTATCAATTGATCAACATAATAAAACATAATACAAAACGACACAAGATTGTTAAAATCATTATTGGCCAACGTTGAACGTTTACGAAGGCCTCAATCTTCCCGCGCCGTAGACCAGATTAATAGGTGCTTGATTTTGGTATTTTGATTTACATAACATTAAACCTTTCTTGGGGTTCATGGTCATGGCAACAGCCATAATAATATTATATCATGTATTATATTACAGTTCAGCATATGTGAATTACATGTCATCATACCAAACTGTCATACATTTGTATTCCTACATTATTCTGATTGATCACAACCAAACCTACTATCATTGGACACATCCAAATGCAAGCGCCTGTTCTTGACAATTTCCCACTGATCTAAAAATAAAATCAGTGCAATTTCCTGGGTCGGGCTTTGCCACAGACACTCACGGTTTGGCCTGTAGGTAAAATGTACAATGTATTTTCTGATTTGTGCACAAAAGCTTTTTTTCTTTTTTCTTTTTTTTAACATAACAATGTTTAATGTCACTGTATGTTTGAAAGACCATGGTCACATTTGTAAAACAAATGTTACATTAGAAAATATATATAATAACATTTTAGTTCATGATTTTTTCTACACCAGTGCTGAAAATAAGAAATAAAAAGGTCGGTATATAAGTCACTCAAATACAGAAAAGTATGAATGGATTGAGTTTGTTGCGGTTGACCCTGCACAGTTCGACCAATGATGTTTAATTTTGTTGAACAATTTTGCCGTCACACCTCCCATAGGGTGATGTATGTCACAACTTCCTGTGTTACACAAACTCAGTGATGACCAATTTTGCCTTCACCCTTCCCATAGGGTGACGGATTTCACAACTTTCTACTGATGAACAATGTTGCCTTCACCCCTCCCATAGGGTGACGGATGTCACAACTTCCTGTGTACACAAACTGATGACGTATTTCACAACAAGATGGCGCTGCCCATGGTCAACCTCGAAACTATCCGTATAAAAATATAGAAAACTTTCATTTTAATCTACATTTACATGGAAATTTCTCGTTTGGCACCACATTGCATTTCATGAAGCGCCCTAGAATAGCACAAATACACGATCATAAAGCATAATCATGTCCGGGAATTGCAGAAAAAACAAGTCGCGTGAGGCGAAAATACTACATTTAGTCAAGCTGTGGAACTCACAGAATGAAACTGAACGCACTGCATTTTTTAACAATGACCGTAGTCCGCCGCTCGTGCAAAACGCAGTGAAACTGACGAGCCTGTTTAGCGCGATAGTGGTTTCGCTGTGCTGCATAGCACGCTTTATTGTACCTCTCTTCGTTTTAACTTTCTGAGCGTGTTTTTAATCCAAACATATCATATCTTTATGTTTTTGGAATCAGGAACCGACAAAGAATAAGATGAAATTGTTTTTAAAACGATTTCGGAAATTTAATTTTATTCACAATTTTTATATTTTCAATTTTCAGAGCTTGTTTTTAATCCGAATATAACATATTTATATGATTTTGGAATCAGAAAATGATGAAGAATAAGATGAACGTAGTTTTGGATCGTTTCATAAAAAAAAATTTAATTACAATTTTCAGATTGTTAATGATTAAAGTCATTAAATAATTTTTAAGCCTCCAAGCTGAAATGCAATACTAAAGTCCGGCCTTCGTCGAAGATTGCTTTGCCAAAATTTTAATCAATTTGATTGAAAAATGAGGGTGTGACAGTGCCGCCTCAACTTTTACAAAAAGCCGGATATGACGTCATCAAAGACATATATCCAAAAAAGGAAAAAAAAAGTCTGAGGATATCATGCCAAGGAACTCTCATGTAAAATTTCATAAAGATTGGTCCAGTAGTTTACTCTAAATCGCTCTACACACACACACACGCACAGACAGACACACACACACACACACACACACACACACACACACACACACACACACACACACACACACACACACACACACACACACACAGAGACACACATACACTACGACCCTCGTCTCGATTCCCCCTCTATGTTAAAACATTTAGTCAAGTAAAAAGCCGGCCGACATTAGCGCATGCGTAAACGCCTGCCTTGAGCCCCATGAGCTCCCAGCTAACCTTACATAAGAGCAATGCGATCGTAACTTTGTCTGTCTGTGCGTTTGTGCGTGTGTGTGTGCGTGTCAGTGTGTGTGTGTGTGTGTGTGTGTGTGTGTGTGTGTTTGTGCGTGTGTATGTCTGTGGTAGAAACTTTAACATTTCGTCATTTGAAGACGTCACATTATGGCGTAAGAGGGTTAGACGTCACGCGAAGGAATTACTGAAAGTCTCGGTTTTGAGCGGGCCGAGACTAGTTGGAAGGCAAGAGTTATCTTTTTCTTTTCATGTCTTGGCGTCTCAAATCGTATTAGTCAGAAAGCGCTTGCACGTAGTCTCGACCAGCGCGTGGTGTGCTTCTTTCTGAGTACTTTACGTCACAAATTGTACTTTACGTACTTGATGATGACGTAAGTTAATTGTATGTGTTCTATTTCGTTGACTGAGCACGGCCGGGACCAGTTGAGTTGGCGTGAGCGCTGGGATTTCGAGTTTCATTCGACATGTCAATGCATCGCATTATGAAATAATACAGGTAGGAGGTTAGTTCTTGTACTTTGGGTCAACCAAAGTCGATAAATGCATTCTTCACTATGGTATTGAGTCTGATTTCGTCGTCCATCTTGAATCGAAAAGCACTCTTCTTACAAAAAAACCCAACTTCGTTGCGAGCTACGGCGAAGCTTCGCATGTCAAAACTTGAGAAGCGATGTTGGGGTCAAAGTACCACGCCGTAGCTGCGGGTTTTTGGTATTAAGACTTTGCGAAGCTTCGTGTAGTGAGTTTGTGTTACTGTTTGTCTATTTCTTACGTGAGCCTTGAAGGCTTCGCCTCTTGTTAAATACTAGGTCTCATGGCCCTAGAACAAGAATGGGTACCCCCCTCCCCCCCCCCCCCAAAAAAAAAAATAAAGACAAGAAGGGCAAAGCCCATACGACTCACATGCTTGACCTTGACCTTTACATGACCTTGACCTTCAGGGTCAAGGTCAAATAACTAAACCTAGCAATGACATCATACACTAAGAACTGCTTTACACATTTTTCCTACCAAAATACATGTGACCTTGACCCAAGGTCAAGGTCATCCAAGGTCATGCAACACAAAGCTGTTAATTCAAGACATAGGAAGTACAATGGTGCTTATTGGCTCTTTCTACCATGAGATATGGTCACTTTTAGTGGTTCACTACCTTATTTTGGTCACATTTCATAAGGGTCAAAGTGACCTTGACCTTGATCATATGTGACCAAATGTGTCTCATGATGAAAGCATAACATGTGCCCCACATAATTTTTAAGTTTGAAACAGTTATCTTCCATAGTTCAGGGTCAAGGTCACTTCAAAATATGTATACAATCCAACTTTGAAGAGCTCCTGTGACCTTGACCTTGAAGCAAGGTAAACCAAACTGGTATCAAAAGATGGGGCTTACTTTGCCCTATATATAATATATAGGTGAGGTATTCAATCTCAAAAACTTCAGAGAAAATGGGAAAAATGTGAAAAATAGCTGTTTTTTAGACAACATTTATGGCTCCTGCGACCTTGACCTTGAAGCAAGGTCAAGATGCTATGTATGTTTTTTGGGGCCTTGTCATCATACACCATCTTGCCAAATTTGGTACTGATAGACTGAATAGTGTCCAAGAAATATCCAACGTTAAAGTTTTCCGGACGGCCGGACGGACGGACGGACGGACGGACGGACGGACGACTCGGGTGAGTACATAGACTCACTTTTGCTTCGCATGTGAGTCAAAAATCAAATTTACTTACGTGTGACCGAACTCGTGTGTCTCCGTGATCCAGTCTACGTGTCGGCTCTGGCTAATGTAGTTCTTTATGCCTTTGGCACAAATACCAGTACCAAACGCCATACCCGTTGCAGAGCTCTCCACCTTCCTGCAAGAAACCAAAGTAATCAGCTTGATCACAGGTACATCATCTACAAGTTCCTATCCCCCCTGTCGACGCCCCATTTTAAGCGCTTGCTTCCCTTTATATGATAAACCGACCAAAGAGCGTCGTCGTCCCGAGCTGAATCTTCCAAATCTCCAAAATCGTTGGACTTCTGGGTACGGAAATCCTTTCTGATTAAGACGTGTGCGAGAATGCCTTCCACTCTGTTCCTGTAAAAGCCTCGTGTGACTTTATCATATTCATCAGTGCGTACGTGTAGGTGTGAGTGAGTCAGAGTGTGTGTAAGCAGTTCAGTGAGCACTCTGTTTGGTTGTTGTGTTTGAATGTATTATGTATTGAATGTACTCAAACAAAGCAGTATTCCTGTGAGCTGCCCGTGGTTGTAGTAAAATATTATGTCTTATGTCTTATGTCTTCATTCCCCCTGTTGCGGCAAGATACCACGCGAAACCATGATTGAACTGAGGTGTAACTTATACTTATCAGTAAAACTCTCCTGATTGCTCAGGTGAGTGACTGAGTCCAAAACGAGTACATGAACTCACGACGTGAAGATAGCGCCCGAATCAAGAGCTGCAAAGTCAGGGTCTCGGGCATCCAGAAGTTTTCCAATGATGAGCCGTGGGCCAAGTTCCATGTAATTTGTTTTTGTGAACCATGGCTGTGGACGTAGCAGTAAACAGAAGAATCTCAATCTCATGACTTTTCATTAAGTAACGTCTACATTTTCTGACTTACTACACGTGTACAATACAATTTCGAAGAAATCAATCATATAACATTATCAAAATCGAACTCGGGTCATGTCTGGCGATTGTCTAATCCAGAAAGTGAGTAAACTCAAAGAACTATCTACGAAAACCTTCGAGAAACATTCAGTTTGCCTTTTTTTTGCCCGAACATGACACCTCTGTGACCTTGAGGTTTGATGAGAATCAATGAAACTTGAGTCAGGTTTAGAGGTAATCAAACCGTGCAAGTGTGTGAAGTTTCAAAGATTTTTCTTGAAACAAGTTTGAGAAAATCGAACATTTCCTTTTTTCCCCTAAACATGAGTCCACTGCGATCTTGAAATTTGACAAGGGTACACCAAAGTGTTGTTCTGTTTGAAGATTATCAAAACCCACCAGTGTGTACAATTTGAAGGTTATAGCTTGAAACAAATCCAAGAAAACCTCAACGTATACGGTTGTTTTCCTCGGCCTCCCGGCCGACCTTCCATGCAACAAACACTACTCATTACCTAGACTCTCTCGAGTAAAAAGGCAGTGCATGAGTCACAGTATTGCTGAAGCAACGATTTGTCTTTTTGTCGCAGATAACGATATCAACAGATAAGTACTTACCGGATTCGTGTGCCATACTTCAACCCGTTTCAGATGAAAAGTAAAGTTGAATCCGGTCAAATAAATTGCCTGCACCTAAAAAAGAGATGACGTCGTCAGTTAATCATCACATCTGGTTTATTCGCCTGGGCCTAAGATTACACATCATTTTAGAATTATACAAATTGTCATCACTGCTTTTAGTGCATCAATTTCTAGCTGTACTTTAAGTAAACTCATTTCTGACAATCAGACATCACATGATGACATCACCAATAGTCCAGTGAAGATTACAATACCAATTAAGACACCTAGTTGTGACCCCTAATCGCGTCTCAAAAATCAAAGACAACCACAACGTTAAGTTTATTTTTGCTCATGGACCGGCCGCCCATCCATACGGACGAATACTGCTCATAACAAAGACTCACTGAATACTCAGGTGAGTCAAAATCAGTCGCATTTCTCACCCCTGTGAACCGAATGACGAGTAAGTTCACTAAATCGTTGTGTGTGCGCCAAAAGTACTTGAAGTTGTCCAGATAATCCTCGTCAAATACTACTCCACACTCAACGACCGGATGATCTGTAACAACAACAGGGTAGCAAACCAGAATCTCAAGCTGTTGATTCTATAAGCTGACGAAAAAAAATTAACTAAACAATCAAAAGATAACAACTGAACAAGGCAAACTGTTTGTTTTTTCTTCTCTCACACACACACACAAACAACACAACACAACACAACACAACACAACACACAAACACAGACACACCCACACCCCCACACACACACACACACCCACCCCCCCCCCCACACACCATATCAGAAAGACGTACACTAGCATCGGTACAGACACATACCATTTTTGACTGATTCGAATGTCTGCTGTTCTGCGCGTCTTGTGTGGTTCTTCTTCATTCCTGTCGTTAGGTTCGAAGGACGGGCGTATCTCTTCCGCATTTTCAAAGGTCGAGCGTAAGCCTTGCGTCTTTTCAAAGACTGCCGGGAGGCATCGGGAATTTTCGAGGGCTGGCTGAATGCGTCAGGCTTTTTCCCAGGCTGCCTGTTCTCTTTGGCTCCTGAAACGTTCCTCCATGATACAATGACTTTGTGCTCGCCGCCACTGAAGAGAGGGATGTCCTTCTGCATTTGGCTCTCGAGGACTGTCTTGTCTGTGTTCATCTTTGGGTCTCCGTCTGGCTGAGGGTGAAACGTGTATGCGAGATCCTCAATGTGTGCCGCTCCGACCTGTAGTCAGACACGAAGACTCGTTTCAACGGTGTTGTATTCCTTCATTTCTTTGCTTACTTGGCACAACGTTTTGATAATGTCTCTCTGACACACACACACACACACAGAGCTTTATAATGACTAACACATTAGAGGGTAAGGAATGATCAGTCCTGAAAGAACGCATTCAGAAAACCGACAAGAAAACACTTAACAACAGTAGCTCAAACGAACAACAATTTGACTGCACTCACCAAGGTACTGTCGCAGAAGTGAAGAGACACCACCCCTTCCCGTTGACCTGGGTCCCCCTGGTAATGACAGCCATTGTCGTGCACCAGGTACTGGTAGCTGTCGGCACCGTCCCGCACCCTCACCTTGGCACCATGGAAACGGAGCTCTGAAGGTCGAAGGTTCATGTCAAGGACGTGACCCGTGGAATCCAAGGTGACCTTGATCTTGAGGTTGTGGTGGCGGCGGGGCAAGAGGTGTGTACTGGCTTCACGCCTTGTTAGACTGTTGAGCGATTCAGTGATGCTAGTTACTGATCAAAATCGGGCACAATGCCTCGTCATTTACACAACAGACAGAACAGATTCAGATTCGAACAACAACATGAATAGCCAGTTTCAAAGCACAGTCCCTCTCGAATGAAAGATTGGGCTCACCATCTTAAAACTGGCACGTCTGTTTCATGGAATAAGGCCATCCCTCTAGATACTTAGCCATATATACAAACAATCAGTCACCGGCATGCTTTCTATGCAAAAATTGTTTTGAAAACATGTAGTAGTGCCAGTATGTGAAATGAGTTCACACACAAAACCAACTCTGCATAGGAAAAAGTCATGATATGATTTTTGATATGACATGTGTGCTAGTTGAGGGATATGGTGCCTCATGTGACTGGGTGGCCGAGTGGTAACGACTGGGTGGCCGAGTGGTAACGACTGGGTGGCCGAGTGGTAACGACTGGGTGGCCGAGTGGTAACGACTGGGTGGCCGAGTGGTAACGACTGGGTGGCCGAGTGGTAACGACTGGGTGGCCGAGTGGTAACGACTGGGTGGCCGAGTGGTAACGACTGGGTGGCCGAGGGGTAACGACTGGGTGGCCGAGTGGTAACGACTGGGTGGCCGAGTGGTAACGACTGGGTGGCCGAGGGGTAACGACTGGGTGGCCGAGTGGTAACGACTGGGTGGCCGAGTGGTAACGACTGGGTGGCCGAGTGGTAACGCACTTGCGCTCGGAATCGAGAGGTTGCGTGTTCGACCCTGGGTCAGGCCGCTATTTTCTTCCCCCCTTTCCTAACCTAGATGGTGGGTTCAAGTGCTAGTCTTTCGGATGAGACGAAAAACCGAGGTCCCTTCGTGTACACTATATTGGGGTGTGCACGTTAAAGATCCCACGATTGACAAAAGGGTCTTTCCTGGCAAAATTGTATAGGCAAAGATAAAAATGTCCATCAAATACCCGTGTGACTTGGGTATTTTCGTGTTTCTATAACCCACAGAACTCTGGCATGGATTACAGGATCTTTTCCGTGCGCACTTGGTCTTGTGCTTGCGTGTACACACGAAGGGGGTCAAGTCACTAGCAGGTCTGCACATAAGTTGACCTGGGAGATCAGAAAAATCTCCACTTTTAACCCACCAGGCGGCAGCGACCGGGATTCGAACACACGACCTTCAGACGTCTTACCACCACGCCACTGCGCCCTTTTCTTTATTTGGTGTTTAACGTCGTTTTCAACCACGAAGGTTATATCGCGACGAGGGAAAGGGGGGAGATGGGATAGGGGAAAGGGGGGAGATGGGATAGAGCCACTTGTTAAGTGTTTCTTGTTCACAAAAGCACTAATCAAAAAATTGCTCCAGGCGGCTTGCAACGTAGTACAATATATGACCTTACTGGGAGAATGCAAGTTTCCAGTACAAAGGACTAAACATTTCTTACATACTGCTTGACTAAAATCTTTACAAACATTGACTATATTCTATACAAGAACCACTTAACAAGGGTAAAAGGAGAAACAGAATCCGTTAGTCGCCTCTTACGACATGCGGGGTGCAGAGAAATAAGGATGTGGAAAAGAAGACTTTTGGTAAGTGAAATAAAGGTGATGGATCCAGTCAGGTAGAAATAAGACAACAAGAAAAGAATTGGAAAACTGCAGGGAATAGTAGGGAGAGTTTTCTTGGAAGGAAATATAGGTGAAAAGACTGGTAAGGCAGAAATAAGACAAAAGAAGAGAAGTAAAGGGGTGGGGTAGCTCTGTTTAAACGCTCCCGCCGCGTGAAGGCGACCCCATGGGAGCCCACTGCGCCCGTCAGATCAACTCCGATAAACAGTTTAAAAGGGTGCTACACACAACCTACCGTCTAAATGTCGGCGAGTGTGGATAGGCAACATGCACTGTTGCCGTGTCGATCCCATCGTGCTCATCTGTTGGTATGAGAAGGCAGTGAAGAATTGAACAACTGATATTCTCTTCACCCACAAGTCAGTATAATTATGCTCCTAATCTGAACTGTTGTACTTCACAATCGCTTTCATACTAAACGGAATACAGTAGCCTATCATGAGTATGATAGACACATAAACACCTGAAAGCATCTTACGAAAGCGACATTCATCAACATTAATCACTGACAGAAATAAGATAAAGAAGAAGAGAGAAATTACTATATCAAGTGTCAAAAGCCAAAGGTTTGTCTTCTGAACATTTTGAGTGGAAAGGAGCGTCGTAGACTACTTACGTAGCTGGCGGATGTACTCCAAGCGACGTTTGTCAAGCTGAAATCAGAGATCGACGCGCACACAGTTAGTTCTACATATATATATACAACACGTTTTATTAAAACACACACACACACACACACATATTCTCACACAGACACACAGACACACACACACACACACACACACACACACACACACACACACACACACACATTATTAATCAAAATCCAAAACTCCCCTTTTATTTCCCTCGCACATTCTGGCACAGATCCTTAGTGTTTGGAGTATGAAGCCTTACTTCCTAATGAACAAATAGGCAGTAGGGGGTTGGGGGGGGGGGGGGGGGATGGGGTGTTATTTTCTTACCG
Organism: Littorina saxatilis; assembly: GCF_037325665.1. Lineage (NCBI taxonomy): Eukaryota > Metazoa > Mollusca > Gastropoda > Littorinimorpha > Littorinidae > Littorina > Littorina saxatilis. The sequence continues at coordinate 70,989,985 of NC_090247.1, forward strand.
CAAATGACGATGCTATAATGCACACAAGAAGGAAGACTGCTTGTGGAAGCATAGCGCTGGCACCGGCAAGCACCGGATAGTCGAGTAACTGCACAAATTATTGAAATAAACCTGTAGCTAATAATTATAAGAAGTAACATCCACAGTATCATTATTCTACTCACGTTACCGTCATCATGAAGTTGGTTGTTGGCTATCTGAATCACTTGATGAATGATACTTGGTCACAGTTGGTTTGAAAAAAAGAACGAAAGTTATCCTGCATCAAATGTGACATTCCATGACAAAATCAAGCGCTGCGTTTTACAGGCAAGGACCGACTGACTTCCTCGTAATAGCTGCAGCTAAAACAAAGTGCTTTTGTGTGAATTTGTAACAAAATGCAGCTATAAAGAGGAAGTCAGCTTGGTCTTGTTATTTCAAATGCGAGAACACATGATGAAAGATAGCTCTGCTTTCGTTAGATCTAATTCAGAGGTTTGTCTGGTTGCTTTCTCCCAAATCCATTTTTGAACAATAAAGGTGTGATCGAAGTGCAGTGTTCGGTAATCATATAGATTCGATAACACCCACTTTTTTTCTCCAAAAAAGTCTTGCTCACTCTGGTCGTAACACTGTGTTAGTGAACTACGCGCACAGGCTGGCAGACATTGTCGTCTGGCAGTTTTACCGTCAAGGGAAGTAACTTTGGTATGATTATGCTAATGAAGGAAATTCGGATTCTCTCCATCTAAGCTTACTTCTGTTAGTGTTACGTGTGTGACCACCCGGTTACAGTCGCTGTTGATGAGTCCTCCTGCGCCGTAGCATTATCAATTATTTTTAGCTCAGAATCTTATTGTATACTAATAAGTTTGGAAGCGATCTGAGGGCATTTTGCCTTAAAGATAGAGTCTCCACGCCGCCATCTTGGAGAGTTTTTTGCCGAATTGGGCCGATTTGAAGAGTTTGAGGAATCTAGTGTACCTTAATTAAGACGCACCTGGCTCGGTTTGCTCAATAAAACACCAGAAGTATGCTAAATAATTAAATCAAAATGAGTAAATTGGCATTTGGTCGCGACCGAGCTCTCCACCATTTGAAGATTAAAATTGGCCGTCAAGACTGGTTTTCGTCGCCTGTGCTCGCCGAGACGGCTGCTGTCATGACAACTGGCAAAAAATGGCGGACGAACCGGACGTATCGCAAAGAGCTTGTTCATTTCTCAACGAAATTGAGTCCAGAATGAAAAGGAAACCAATGACAGAACCTGAACGGAAGCGACGCAGACGACAAACTACAGCAGAACGCAACAAGCGAACCATATTCATAGGATATCAATGGGAACGATGGATACAGGAGGCTGTAAAAGTGTAAGTGTAACCGTTGGGGCAGAATCTGCCGATGAAGCGCTCGCAGAAATCCTGCTAGATTTGTAAGTACGACAATCCAAGTTCTTGTTGTGTAGATCTATACTTTTTCCTGGCCGAAGCCTCATTACATTTTTAATCAGTAATGCTTGCTGGTCCTGCCATTTCACGAAAATGGACCAGCCACTGTTTGTATCCATGTGCACTTTCGTAAATACACCACTAAACAGTTCCGACGTTTACATGGAACAAAGAAGGAAAATCACGTGACCGCACAGACGCCTCTCATTGGCTGCGTCATTTTTTCGAGGAAACAAATCGTCTGCAACACAGCTTTGCGTATGTTGTGCGACTGACGAGTCAGACACTTGTGTTTATTTTGTTGTTTTGTCGATGTAAATTCAGCGATTATCGATTTTAACAATGGCATGTCACTGCCCGATGATTGATTGTGACAACGGAAGCTACCGTCTTCAAAATGGAAAGCTAAACTTTGCAAAATTCACCAGGTTCCACACGAGTCTGTGGTGTTCATGCCAACCACCGTTCAGGTAAGCGCAACACTGTAACAGTTCTTGATCAACTTATTTTATTGCCTGACATTCATGCGATTTATTGTTTTTTTCTGCAAATTCCATAGCATGATTACAAAACCGTTTAGCTAGACCTGCATTTATACAGCTTTGAACGTTACAAAAACTGCACACCGGCACTGCATGAAATACTTGTTTGAATCTGCCGTGCATGAGATCAAAAAATGTGGCTCACTTTCTGTGTCAGTGTGTTTTCGTTTCTTGTTTTTTTTTGTTTTACTTCATGTTGTTAGAGCATGGCTGTGATTAAAAAGCAATAAACATTGCTTTGTAGAGCCATACATTGTTAAATCTGATATGCATCTGTCTGTTTTCAACAGCTTGCATCCGCATCCAACACACAAGAAGAACCCAGCACAAGCTTTTTTTTCACCTGCAAGGGTTTGTTCTCAACACTTTCTTGATGGCACACCAACTGCAGAGAACTCTTTCCCAACACAAAACTTGGGATACCCTGGATTTCAACACAGAGTAAGTTTTTTTTAAAAATAACTTTCTTGTTATATTTTGTGTGTGTACGCAGTAAAGAAGATGGGAAGGTGTTGAATGTATTTGTTCACACATGCTGTTCCTAGTATCACTATGATGTGTCTGTGCCTTACAGCTTGAGTGATTTAATTGACTTTTCGTCTGTTCGTGTGTTTTGAAATCTGAACAAGAATGAATATCAATCAATATCAATATATGAGGCTTATGAATGTGGGAAGCCAAGCTAAGTTTTATGTGGGTGGTTTGTTTCCAGAGTGCGATTAGATCAACATTAGGAGAGCTCTCCATAGAAGCCAAAGGAACAAAAACAAGTGTACCGGGGAATTCACAGGGGGAGTTCTGTATTGCACTGAAAATGACTACAGTGGGTCCAAATGACCACCTTTATAAGTTGAAGTTGGGGGCATTGAACCCAAACGGACAACATATGTGGAGAACCCTGCATGAAGATGTAATACTGCCATAAATACTGACAGAATGAACCCTGTTTGGCAATGTTTCAGACAGCAAGAGTGCTGATAGACATACCCCGACCAAAGCACCGGCTAGGCAGAAGAAAATGGGCAATGCGAGATCTGGAATTCCAGTTTGAGACGTGCCAGGCCCAAGGATCATCAAGGGAGAGGAATGGTGCAGCTAGTTGATTGCCAGAAAAGTGTGACTCTAGCCCTGAACAAGACCCATTCACAACAGAAACATTTCTGGGTGCTCTTGTTTTTGCTTATTTGTTGATAGTTTTTTGTATAAGCAGATGCCAACTTAATGCACACCCGTTATGCGCAATCTTATTGCAATGATTAAGCTGACTAAGGAGAACAATAGACTGATGTTCAAACTACAGATTGCAAACATGGCTAAGAAAAAGAACGCAGACAGGAAAAATCCATGGTTATTCAGAAATCTGATTTCTCGCAGAACATATCATATTGCACTGGTATAGCCACGACCAGTCTCTTACAATTAATTCATGGTGTTAGTGTCACCCTTTGCAACAAGAAGATGGCAGGAAAAAGTCAAAAATTCTAAAAAGACAAGAATTTTTAGTGTCAACCAACGAGTATTGACCCTAAACGTTATAGTATAGATGAGATGTTGTTTATGCAACAGAGACGAGGATTAGACCTTCAGGATCTAGCCTATCGGTTTCGCTAATAATTTGTAGAATAAAGTACATGTCACCAGAGTGGCCAAGAGCAACCTTAAACAATTTACTGGTTTGTTTTCATTTGTTTGAATGTTTCTCTCTTCTTCCTGCGCACAGTCTTCTCTCCATAATTTTCATGTCCCCTGTGCATACCATAACATGTTCTGAGGAAAAATGTTTGTTTGGCTCACTTTCTGTGTGTGTCTATTGATGTTTGTATGATGCAATGAGTGTGTCAGAACAAAATCTGAGTTCTCGTACTTTGAAAGGGAGAATGAGAGACAAGACAAAGCATTACAGCACAAAGTCAAACATATCAGCACTTGCAAACAAAATGCACACAATACAGTCAGCTAAAAAAACTTTACTTATGTTGATAAACGTTATCACTAGCAGCAGATCAAATCTGATGACTTCATCCACTTGGCAATGAACATATTGGGAAGAAAGATATCTAGTTTTATATATTTATATATATATATACCAAAAACACACATGTAGGACAGTAAAAGTCATATCTATAATGGTGTACACAGGAGCCTTCCTTTTCAGAACTCCAAACAATAATCTGATAAAAAAAAATCCACTACAGAAAAAGAGGGAGTCTTAAAATGTAGAAACATTTACATAGGTTTTGACAAGACAAACATTCATATTTTAGATGCGACCCACCCTACTACCTTTCAGGCTGAAAACTTACAGAAATGAAGTAGCTGTTCAACAATGTTGCTCTGCCCATTACATGTGTAACGAGTAGAGCTTAATGCCTGGATCTGGCAAAGCTTTTACATGAGTTGACAAATTGTTGAAATTATTAGAGTCGTCAGGATTGTTTACTTTGTGGAAGGGTTGCTCTCCTTGTTTATCTGTGTGGTTTCATAGTTAAGAGGAAAAAGCTGAACAGGAGGTTGTGATGGCTGGCTCTGGGTAACAGGTGGTTGTGATGGCTGACTCTTGGAGACAGGTAGAAGTCTCTTTCTGGTTTTGACAAAGATGCAATCAGGGGCTTCCTCCTCCAAAATGACTTGCAGCCTGTTGCATATGGTCAAAACACTGCCAAAAGGGAGAAAAAAAGAAAATAATCAATAATTATGAGAAAGAAGACAACAACTTTTACTAAAGCATTATTTAGGACAATTTACCAAGTTGTACATAACAAATTGCTCACAAATTTGAGTGCAACTTGCATGAAGAGCATTGCAAAATTAAGACAGTTGCAGGGATGGCCAGATCTCAAAATCTTAACTTGCCAGACAGGTGAGTCATTTCAAGAAAGTCCAGTCCACCAAAATGAATTGCTTGCCGGGTACAAACCATAGTTGCTATAACTGCATTGTTTATATAACGTTTTGAAACTAGAGTATACAACCAGAAGTGTTGCATTTGACGAGAATTTTCACTAGCCAACCAGGCGAGTTGCCAAGCGGTTTTAACTAGCACAGCGGATTTTTTGTACTCGCCCCTGGCCATTAGTCAGATGATTTGATCATCCCTGAATTTAGAAAGTCGGTTCAGTAATTGCTGATTAACTGTATCACTATCAGTATCACTGCACTTTTCAAAAATTATATGTATATGACAGCGACAGGCATAATTTTAGTGTGTATTAATACTAGTATGCTGGTTTTTCAGATTTTGACACATTCCCTGTTCACTGAAACCAAAATGTTGTTAGGCTGCACTGCCATCTTGCAATTCAACTTGAACCATTCTCTTTTTCAAAAGTAAAGTGCAAATATGACATTTAAAAAAGTAGAGAGGTTTCCTACCTGTAAGCCTTTCCTCCTTAAAACTCGTTGACGAGGCGATGCATGAGGTCGAGCTCACACTCACAGGCAGCCGGCGATGAAGACGCTTGGCCACAGGAATCGCCCATCTTGCTGCCTTTCAATCCAGTTGTGATGATGAATGGATCAGGATAAAGCACCCCTTTCACATACAACTTCTGCTTGTACTCCCGAAGAAGCACCCTCTCTGCATTTTCTGCTTCACGGTCGACAGGAATCCCATCTCCCAAGTTCCAAAGCAGGAAAAGCTCTAAAACAAAAAGGCCTTGATATCAAATCACAGTTTTTCGCACCTGTGGAAGGCATTCTTTTTCCCCCTCATAACCATTTTGTATGTAAACGTACAAAATACTCACTGACTCAGCCTGAGGTAAGCTTAGCAGCTATACAAACTGGCAGTGGCAACTTAGTATGCATGTTTGTTGTTTCTTATCTTACCCACACGTCAGATTGAAAATGGAAAACTTTTGCATACACTATCGCAACATGTAGCCTATGCATCACGAATCGGAATATAGTTATGCTTCATAGTAAGTTAGATTCCGTGGACAGATCAACGGCACTTATTCAAGTTTTTGACTTTAATCAACTGAAAAGTTAAGCGTATCTGAAGAGAGAGCACTTACTAAGTTACTGTTAGTGTTACAACTTACAGGGCGGAAAACCGGTCTTGGGAATGAACAACACATCGCATTGTTCTGCGCGAACTTAGAATCCGGTTTCATTCTAGAATGGACCGGGTCCATGTTGGAATTCTAACCCTGCGCAAGTACAGGGGTGCCATTCTAGAATGAAACCCTTGTTGCTGGTCCATTCTAGAATCGGCCGTGCGCAAGGTTGGAATTTGGATCCAAGTTGGATTAGTCATTTCAGTTAGACTATCACACAGCCAAAGCCACAAATGTGGATTTTCTGTTTGTTTTTGTTTTTTGTGTGTTTGGTTGGGGTTTTTTTTGGTTTTTTTTACACTTTACTCAAAGACATCGTGAATTGGGATTGTGATGTTCCGGACTGACAGTGTTTTGCCGATCTCGCTTGTAACTTTTAATCTTATTCATATACATGAAGTTGGTCTTCTGAATTGTGAAGATATAATGTCAACTTTTTTTAAAACCTGTGACAACAGCTCTATAACTCACTCTGTCCTTCTGTTGGTCTGTCTGTCGGTTAGTCGGTCTGACCGTCTGTCTGTCTGTCTGTCAAAAAAATTGTCAAAAAACCGGACATTTCCGAGAGGGAGACAGCGCTGACATTGCAAGCGGCCGCAACCGGCTCTCATCACAAAAACAACTGCCCTGCAAACAATACCGCCCTGGTAGTTCCCCCTTGCTATGGTCTGCCTTTGTTTATTGCGTACTCAGGAGTGTCAACTTTCTTGACATGACATGACATCGCAAGATCGCCAAAGGATTTTTTTCAGGGGTAGACAAATCAGCCCCATTTTATCAAAGGGAAGGTGCAGGTGGAGATAATTCAAGGGAAGACAACTCTGTCTTACCTACAAACATTACGGCCCCCTTTATTCAAGGGTTTCATTCTAGAATGGCACCCCTGTACTTGCGCAGGGTTAGAATTCCAACCTGGACCCGGTCCATTCTAGAATGAAACCGGATTCTAAGTTCGCGCAGAACAGCATCATTGCAAAGAGTAAATAAGGAAAGAAATAAAACTTACCTAGCTACAAGTTCCTCGTGTGCACCTTCCACACTCGTTTTCCGTACACACGACAAGGTTTTCGATGCTTCAGTGCTCCACAGTCGCACCTTCTGGATGGAAATCTCGCTCAAATCGCACATGTTTCAAGTTGCTGAGAAGCTAGCACGACGCGTTGTTTACTCGAAAAAAATGCTACGCATGCGCACTGTCGCAATGGCCGCGGAACTGTTTAGTGGTGTATTCCGTCACTTGACGAACTCAGAACTGTCATTTTCTTCACCGCGATACACAGTTCATTGCGAAGATCTTCCTCAGTAAATCGTTCAGATTCCACGTACGATTTGTTGTCAAGAAACAACTCAAACGAAAGTTTCAAATCAAACTCATCATCCTCCATCTTGCTTGTCGAAGCACCAAAGTACTGTATCGATGTAATGAATGCTTGATCAAGCGAGCGCATGCATACGTATTTTTTTTGGCTGTGGCGGCTGATTCTAGTTGTTATGTTTTCGGAACACAAAGTGATGAATTCTCAGTGAACGCACTATACAGTGAGTAAGGCCCGCTTTGCTAGTGACACGCTAGGGTCCGCGCTATACTGTTAGGAGGGGGGGGGGGGGGGGTGGGGGGTGGGTAACGCCAAGAACCTATCGCCAGGCGAGTCTAACATCACTTACACATGGCTGTGCTTTGTGTACACGGGTGTCTGAGACTGTCTAGCGCCACCATTGTTTCTGTTGCTATTTATAAACTATGACATGGACATCATTTGTAAACATTGCCGAGCAGGATTTGTGCTCGGAACAGCTGATTCTGTGACGGTGTGCAGCCAAGAGGCATAAGTGAAACGGGAACAGTCATGAGGATGCAGACAGATTTTCAATACATTCATCATGTTCTCTTTTAGAAAATTAGATAAAAAAATAACAAGAGGAGAACTTTGAGAAGTAACAGGAGAATGTACGCAACAATAAGTTTTATTTTTAGGGGGATGGGTGTGTGTTGGTGTGATTGTTCCTTTGTATATTTATCATTCATTTGTGTTTATACAGTGGATCCCACTTTTATAAGACCCCCCACTTTCAGACTCCTTTGACCTTCCATTTTAAGACATTGTTTACTCAGAATTTGTTTTCATAACCTCGTTAATTTACTCCCATTTAAAGACTCCCTCCTGTTCATGAACTGATTTTCTCAGATTTCATAGATCACATTCCTGTACTTATTTTTCAATATTCTTCCAGTGAGGTAAGCTGTATATAAAAAGGAATATATTACTCCCTACTTCAATACTTGTATACATTTGTCAAATTATTCAGCCAGGAAGGTGTTACAATCTTTTGAGAAGTTGGCAGGAGGCGCTCCATGCTTTGACTGAAGGAGTTCTGTACCTCCCAACTATTATTAAATAAAATAGCAGGGGGCCTAAAATGTAGTCATAAGCTCTTCATGGTTTCTTTGTGTAAATCATGTGGAGAAAATTACATCTTTACATAGCGTATGGTATGTTATGTAATGTGTATGTGCACATGCATGTTTTCAAAAACTCACACATGTATACCTTTTTTTCATTTACCAGTTACTATGCGAAGACACAAGAACAGCAATCTTCTACATCTATCAAGGCAACTGGCGGACGACAACCAGTGATGCAGGAGTCAGATGTTTCTTAATTTCATCTGTAGAGGAGTCGGTGTAAGTCAATAAATCTATAATTTGCACATTGCTGTCTCTGAACCAAATGAAATGGAAGAGTGAATGATGTTTTATTGTGTGTGTGTGTCAGAGTGTGTGTGTGTGTGTGTGTGTGCCTGTGTTTTCATTTGTTATTTAGACTATGTAATTAGTTTCAAAGAAATACATGCCGTAGAATGAGTGCAGGTGAGTGGTCATATTTTTAATTTGTTTAGTTTTCTATCAAGATCATGTGTATATAATATTTATTTGTATAAGCAAATCGGCCGGGATTGCATAAGCTGCCATTGGTTTGAAAATAACTTGTCTCTTTCTTTATTATTGCGTTTTTGCGGAGAAACAAATGGTTACAGTTAGAGGACAAGACAATTATTATTATTAATAAATGAAACAACAAATGCACACAAATATACTCAATTGACAAGAGCATTGTTCAATTTTATTTGATGTAAACAGGGTTCGTACAGAGTCCTTGAACCCTGGAAAACTCCTTGAAAATTGGAAAACCTTTTCCAGGCCTTGAAAAGTGCTTGAAAATAGAGATTTGTTAAATAGTCATTGAAAAGTACTTGATTTTTCCAAATTGTTGCCTATACATTTCGTCAGCAGCTTGTCTTATTTAAAAAAAAAATGCAACCCCCTTTTTGACTCACATGCGAAGCAAAAGTGAGTCTATGTACTCACCCGAGTCGTCCGTCCGTCCGGACGTCCGGAAAACTTTAACGTTGGATATTTCTTGGACACTATTCAGTCTATCAGTACCAAATTTGGCAAGATGGTGTATGATGACAAGGCCCCAAAAAACATACATAGCATCTTGACCTTGCTTCAAGGTCAAGGTCGCAGGGGCCATAAATGTTGTCTAAAAACAGCTATTTTTCACATTTTTCACATTTTCTCTGAAGTTTTTGAGATTGAATACCTCACCTATATATGATATATAGGGCAAAGTAAGCCCCATCTTTTGATACCAGTTTGGTTTACCTTGCTTCAAGGTCAAGGTCACAGGAGCTCTTCAAAGTTGGATTGTATACATATTTTGAAGTGACCTTGACCCTGAACTATGGAAGATAACTGTTTCAAACTTAAAAATTATGTGGGGCACATGTTATGCTTTCATCATGAGACACATTTGGTCACATATGATCAAGGTCAAGGTCACTTTGACCCTTATGAAATGTGACCAAAATAAGGTAGTGAACCACTAAAAGTGACCATATCTCATGGTAGAAAGAGCCAATAAGCACCATTGTACTTCCTATGTCTTGAATTAACAGCTTTGTGTTGCATGACCTTGGATGACCTTGACCTTGGGTCAAGGTCACATGTATTTTGGTAGGAAAAATGTGTAAAGCAGTTCTTAGTGTATGATGTCATTGCTAGGTTTAGAAGGTCAAGGTCATGTAAAGGTCAAGGTCAAGCATGTGAGTCGTATGGGCTTTGCCCTTCTTGTTTTTCGTCAAATACAGTACACACATTTTGGAAGAATAAAAGATCGAGTGAAAACAAAAACAGACGAACTAACTATAACTAGTCACCCGTAGTTGCTTCCCTTCCCGGAAGTTGGCAAGGAAAACAACTACGGAATGACTAATAGTTTGCAGACGCGGAGAAAATTTGGGGAAAATCATGTCCTTGAAAAGCATTTATTTGGTCCTGGAAATGTCCTTGAAAACTCATTGAATTGTATCAGCTCTGCCCTGCAGGAACCCTGTGTAAATCTCAAGACCACAGCCACACATTCTCTCTGAACAGTTCAAGGGGGAAAAACATGAAACTAGTGTCTGGATTCTAAATTTCACTGTTTGAGAGATCTCAATAACCCAGAGCCATTGTTGTATTACTTCCACAGCTGCACCATGTTGTCAATGAGCACTCTTGGCTGCTGTCGTATGACCAGGGACCTAGGGTATGCAGTCATGGAGACCTGCTTTGAAGGCTCTACAAGATGAGCAAATACTTCCTGAGAAACATCCCCAACTACTGAAATTTCAGGTACATATAATAACAGTTTTTGATCAGCAAAAAGGACACATTGTAACTCTTTCAGACTTTTTAGACTCGAATAAATGATAGTTCAAATTAAAGTTAAAATAAACATCAGTTCAGTCAAATTGTGGAAACTGTTAAAAAAATGTGAGTTGCGGGATAGATTGAATAAAAACTCTAAATGTAGAAAGTCTAGATAAATACAAAGAAAAAACATTTTTTCTGTGCTTCTTCAAAAATTCAAAAGCAGGGACTGTTTGTTCAAATTTGCTATGCGCTCTACCATCATCCTGAACTCAGGTCAAAATGAGTTCAGCTCATTCTCTCCCTGACAGGATGCCTTGAGTTTCCTTGTCTGGCAAGGAAACCGATATTTTTACATATTTAGAGCTTTATGTAATGTATTATAATTTACTAGTAATACCCATGCTCCGCACGGGATTTTTTCTTCTTCATTAATTACAGAGTTAATTATGAATAAGCAACAACAAAAACGTGTTCAATGTGCAATGGCAAGCGCCTACAGAACAAAATGCCATACATCTATTGGGAGAGATAAAAAAGGGCACAGTGGTGGATTGGCCATGACTTGTGCAGTGACAACAGTAACATATTAAATTTAGAAGTAATTGCGACAAAGTTACCCCAAAAAAGCGCTAGCACACACAGAACAACAAAATGTGATAAAACATCAAACCTAAGAAAAGGAGCGTTCAATGTGCAATGAACTGCAAACCATTTACACAGCAGCAAACATGTGACGCTTTCTGAAATTTCGGTCAATGTAGTGATATTTTCTTTTTACCCGGCTCGGCGCTTGAATACACTTTCTTTGTTTTCTTGCATAGCTGCTCGCCATTAGTAATGCAAGAATCTACAGCTTGGTGAAGACAGACAGTTACGAAGGAAAGGCTAAATGCGGCCAAACAAAAAAAGTGGCTACATTGACCGAAATCTCAGAAAATATGACACATGGGAGTGAAACAAACACATAAACACAGCATTAAATGAGCAAATAGTGTGCACAGTACAAAAAAAAGTTTGACACATTAGCAAATAGGAATGAAAAAGTAACCCAGTGGTAAATATACAGTGGGTTCTGTGAACAATAACAAATAATATAATTGGGAAAGAATAAAACAGCGTTAAATTGTGCCCTTTTCTTAGATTTCAGTCAGTGTGGACAGTCTGAAAATTCAATCAATGTGACAAAATCATTTTGTCACGCTTCAAGTTCAACCAAGATGATGAATGCTAGTTAAAATGTGTAAAAGAATATATAACACCAATCATATAATTGGGAAAGATATCTCGTCGCAGTACCCCGACAGCTCGAGTCACCCACAATGAAACGTTTGTACGATTGACTGGACTTAAACAAATTAGCGGCTACATTGACATAAGTGAGGGACATAACTGTGCAAAAAAATGTGCCCAGAGAACAATAGTTGAACACATCACCATATATGTCTTGAGACGGGAAAAAAACAGCACTAAATGGAACAAAATTTGTACACTTCAGCAAACATGTGAGTGAAAAATAAAATGTTAACTCTTACACTGGTGCAATTCTGTAACACATGTTACATAGCCACTGGTAATTAACAGAGAGAAAAATAACAAAAAACGGTCATAATAATATAGGTTTTCGCATACATGGGAGGTAATCGGAACCGACCAAACAGACTCAGCCAGTAGCGCGACATGTGTCGTGACAACCAGGTGACAGTATACCTAAAGTAGCGCGACATATGTCGCAACAACCAGCCTCAGGGTTAAAATGTGAAATTGGTTCTGCGTTCTGCGAACAACAAAATGTTTACACATGCATTGTGCACAGAGAACAAAAGTTTACAGATCACCATGCATATATGGCATTATGATGGTTAGGCCTGAAGAAATACATTTGCTTTTGTTTAATATCTCTCTTGGGCTGCAAGCCAGCACAACATAATTAAAACATTTCATTTGCCGAATCAGCGCCACCAAAACTGATAAACGTTGCAGTTGTCACCATGTGTAGAGTTTAAGATGATGTGATTCCTATTCTTATAAAGACAAAGTCGTTACACCCCGCAAAAATGTACATGATTGCCCATATGGTCTTTGTTGATGTTCTTTGTCTCGTGACTTTATCGATATGTCGCAAAATGATTCCACAAAATTCAAAACAGGGATCAGATTTTACCCGCAACTACTGACTCGTGTAAATAGTGTGCACAGTACAAAAAAAAGTTTTACACATCAGCAAATAGGAATGAAAATGTAACCCAGTGGTAAATATACAGTGGGTTCTGTGAACAATAAGCAGATTCGAGATCGTCGATAATGATTTTTCATGGTTTTTTTTGGTAATTTATAAATTACAAAGGAATTGATATGCAAGACAGTTTCAAGCGAGCTATTTTTCGCGGCTGTATTTACTGTGCAAACAACTCTAAATATGACAAAAGTGTCACGTGATAATCAACCGTTTGGTTTCGCCGCTCACTGGAGCAGACGATTTTTTCTGTAACCAGTTGACAGTGATGAAACCATATATTACGGTCTCCTTCCGGCAGCAGTCCCAAAATACAAAACGTCTCTTTCCGTGGCTGTGTCAGTTTCCAATGCGACACTGTCATTGGCACTGTCATTCTTGTGACGCTCGTCGCGTTTTCACCTGTTTTTGACCGAAACGTAGCACAGGATGCCGTTGAAAAGCCAAAGGTCTTCAGCCTTTGTTGATCTTTGGCAGGCCTATTAGTTTTAATTCGGTGGCATAATTCAATGCGCTTCGTCAAAATTTCTTAAACTGAAACCAAAAGCAGACGCAAGACTTATAGTCAGTTGGAGTTGTCTCCCGTACTCCTAAACTTTAGTGTGCTGCAGACGGTTGTACCCAAACGGCTCATATCGCAAACGGTTTGGAATTCCCAAAAACGCAAGATCAGCACTACACGACTTCAGTGCACCTGTAGGCGAGAGTGCTCGGTCAATTTTGGACAATGTGTATCTTGAATGGAAAATATCGAATATCACGCTGTCCGAAGGAATGGTGTTCTTATCGGAGAATGACAGCGCTCAGTTCAAAACGATAGGACATCAGACCGCCATGCTGCTATGTGAATCGGACATTTGAGCCTTTCAATCGGTCTATGCCTGACGCCTAACGACATCCCTGCCTAGGTTAGGAAAGGGGGGAGAAAATTGCTAACGCCCTGACCCAGGGTCGAACTCGCAACCTCTCGCTTCCGAGCGCAAGTGCGTTACCACCCGGCCACCCAGACTGGTTTATGTGATTTTTCTTTGGGGTGATCTAAACCTACGCTCTAAATTCACCTTTTCAACATGCATGACTTTTGACACAACTCTGTACTTAGCACAGGCGACCAGCATATATAGCCTGTGTACTGGCCAGCTGGATCGGTACATTTTTTCCTTATGGCCTACACACATTAACTGTATCTGGCTATTTGGACTCGTTCTCCCAAATAACCATATTTGCACAAAATAAATTGTCTGTAAGCAGCATAGTGTTGTGTTTTATTGATGTCTCCCTCTTCTGCTTCTTCCAGGACGAGGGCGTCGCTTCTCTGGGCCCAAGCAAGTGAAAGGAAACTCTCATCCAGCATCAACCACCAGTGCATCGAAATCCTGGAGTGTAAACAGAAAATCGTCTTTCAGTGACAAAACTTGATTCAGATTTAAACATTAAAATTGTTAAAAAAAATATGCACCAAATTTAAGAAAATTGGAGAAAATAATGAGAAAGAAGAAATTGTAATTTATGTAATAGAGCATGTCTTGGTGTGTGTGTGTGGGGAGGGGGGGGGGATATACACCTGTGACGGTACAGGCTTTCCAGTATGATAGAACAGAGTTGAGGCAGGTATATAAAACAGAAAGCAATTTAATATAGATTATATCGAACACAGAAGAAGAAATGTACATGAGTGATGACACTGGTTAGTAAAACAAGACTGTCCTGGGACATTGTGAATATTTGTGTAGAGGCACCTGTAACATATCTTTAGCTTCTTTGAATGAATTGCACATGATTGTCTCTTGAGACACATATATACTATATGTCACCCTCTCCTTGAAATAATCTTCTAATACTTGATTATTTAAACATGTTGTTTTGCATCATATCCATTTTGTCAGAGGCGAGTTTTGCCTCATTTGTACACATTTCTCCAAGACATTTGAATTCTGGTACACCTTTCCTTTTCATAGCTCGTGCCCAGTGTACCCATGTACTGTACAAAAACCCTCTTTTTTATGCCCCCTTATTTGTAAGGTTACTTTCTCTGATTTATGTTTATAACCTGTTATTTTAACCCTATTCTCAGACAGAATTATTTCAGAGTTTTTTAAAAAATATTTTAATAGTGGCAACTGTCTGCTTGCACTTGCAGAGGATTTAGAGCAAATCTCACACAAGGAATAGGTACTTACTGTCATAAGGCCAGCATTCAGCTTCACCATTTAGAGGCTAGGGCTTGGAGTTTCTCCTGGCCTGGTTCCTGGATAAGTTTCTGGAAGTGGAAAGATTGTTATTTCACTTTTAAATCAGTCAATACCCATTTTTACAACTATGCCTGCTTGAACCAGGCATAAACGAGTCATAACACACCACTAACCTGAACGATGAGCAAAACTTGCAAAGTATTTCTTATGAACAATGGTGTGTTTTTTAAAGTGACTATTTCAAAAGAAAAGAAAGTACAGTTTTGTAAAGCACATTCATTTTTTTATATTGACAACGTGTGATTTTTCACACTTGCTTTTTTTTTATTG
Source organism: Littorina saxatilis (assembly GCF_037325665.1). Taxonomy (NCBI): domain Eukaryota; kingdom Metazoa; phylum Mollusca; class Gastropoda; order Littorinimorpha; family Littorinidae; genus Littorina; species Littorina saxatilis. The sequence continues at coordinate 71,005,469 of NC_090247.1, forward strand.
TTTGTAAATTTTACCTCATCTAATGTTCTCATATTACATCTAGCACATTTTCCCTTGAAACCTTAAACAATTCAGAGGAGAGAGTTTTGTTACAACCTGTACTTGTGTATTTCCTCAATCAATCAATCAATCAATGAGTCTTATATCGCGCATATTCCGTGGGTACAGTTCTAGGCGCTCTGCAGTGATGCCGTGTGAGATGAAATTTTATACGGCCAGTAGATTGCAGCCATTTCGGCGCATATTTACCTTTCACGGCCTATTATTCCAAGTCACACGGGTATATGTAGACAATTATTAACTGTGCCTAAGCAATTTTGCCAGGAAAGACCCTTTTGTCAATCGTGGGATCTTTAACGTGCACACCCAATGTAGTGTACACGGGGGGAGGTTCGGACACTGAAGAGAGTCTGCACACAAAGTTGACTCACAGGATACATTCCATGTAAATTATAGGAAAGTATTCTGATGAATGTATAATAACAATGAATGGATCATTTTAATGACAGCAAAATAAATAACAATGATGTCACAAGGGTGTTGTCTATTGCATTTCTGTGTGTCTCACTATGTTATCAGGAATTTTTTTACAAAAGGCATTCTTGCACGTAAAATTATATCACACAACTGTGGTATATTGCTCTTCAGAGGAAACAAAATGTTGGTGGGCCCTTTTGACAGACAGATGCACAGCACACTTCTATCCTTGCCATAATTATAACTGTGAAATCCCCATTATACTCTTCACCCAAGAAAATAATATCTTCTGTTATTGTCATCAAAGTTCACCCTATTATTTCTTATATATAACTATTTGTGCAAGTGCTATTGTCATTCATGATTCTGTGTATACATGTGTGTGTGTGTGTGTGAACCCGTGCATGGAAAGTACTAGAAAAAGGACTAAAACTAATCCTGATTTACCTTCAAATTGGTTCCTCAGCAGATCACTTTCTGTCCGCACCTCTTCCTCTCCTGCCGCCCTCTAGCACTAGTAAGGACAGCATGTTCTGCTGGAAGCGAAACTTCCATAGCCTAGACGGAACGAGAAGAGTTTACAGTTCTCATACTTCATCCTTACTCAATTTACAGTATCTGTATCAAACCTATTATCATCAAGAAAAGCTCACTTGACTTTGAAGAGCATGATTCATTCTCTATCGACTGCCCATTGAACAAATAAAATTCAGCTCTCATAAGCTTTACTAGTGCGAGTAGAATTTTTGCTTTTAAAATGGGTGTGATAATTAGTATTTTCTGTTCTACTCACTCTTGCAAGCAAAGCACACTTTTACTGGAAAATTTCTAAAGTAAATTTTCATTTCATTAATATACTTACCCGAATCACATATATAGCAGTTGACACCGTCTGGTATGCTAAGGTACTGAAAGCGCTACCCATCTTTAAAGTAATTAAAGGGAAGCAACCCCACACCAAAAAAGCTGGAACTAGCATATGGTAGTGAGCTACCCCCTGGGAGTTACCTCCCATTAGCTACTTCCCATCCCACGCACGTGGCTACTTCATTCCGGCTCAGAGAAAAACCGAAACAAACAGCGGGGCAGGCGGGAGGGACTTCGATATGTGATTCGGGTAAGTATATTAATGAAATGAAAATTTACTTTAGAAATTTTCCATTAAATTACATATTCTTACTCCGAATCACATATATAGCAGATAACATCAACATGGCGGTGGGCAAGAAATAAATCAAACTCACCATCACATTCTGGACAGGAACTGGCCGGCTGCTATAAGGGCAGGTAGACCGCGAGATCCATCCTGTCTGAGTGCAGCCACGTCTCGAAGATAGTAATTAATGAAAATATCTTCTGAGCGCCAGTAAGCCGTCGAGAGCACCTCGTCAAGCCGTTGCGAGCGAAGAACGGCCAAAGACGAAGACCACGCCCTAGTCTCATGGGCTCTGGCCGAGACCAGGGGAAAGGCAGGCTGAGCCCCCCCCCCACTTGTGTGACACCAACTGTAGGCTTGCCGAATAAGGGACGACACCCACCGGGCCAACGTAACTCTTGAAACGTCTTTCTCCCTTGAAGTGAGAAGAGAGATAAACAATAGCTTTAGTGAGGAGGAACGAACCGGCTGAGTCCGAGCCAAATACAGACGTAAGGCCCTAACTGGACAGTTGACCGAATCAGGGTCATCCGGAGCCAACGCGTTGGTCAAGGCCTTGACGCGAACCAACGGAGAGGCCTGCCCCGGAGCCTGATTCTTGGCCAGGAAGTCGGGACGGAAACGAAGAGATACTGAGCCGTCCGACTCGAACAAAATGTCACCTGGCAGACCCGACAGAGCGTGGACCTCGCTACCCCGTCGGGCCGTAGCCAAAAGAACCAGAAAAAGAGTCTTGCGAGTGAGATTGTAGAGACTCGACTCGCTCAAAGGCTCAAATTCCGCGGACCGCAAGAACGCTAAAACAAGGAACAGGTCCCACTTAGGAGCGGGCAAACGAGACCGGACCTCCTTGAGAGCAGCGCCCTTAATGACAGCAGCGATCACCCCCCCCACTTGAACAGATCGGCCGATCTGCTTGAGAGTAGCAGAGATCGCAGAGCGCCGGACCCTCATAGAGGAGACGGAGGCACCCTGCGAAAACATAAACGAGAGGTGGTTGGCGACCTGCATAGAGCGAGGAGCCACTGCAACCACCCCTTTAGCGGAACACCAGGAGGCCCAGGCCCTCCAGTGCGAGGCGTATACGGACGAGGTGGAAGCCCTATGGGAGCTGCCCACCAAGTCCAGCGTCGGAGAAGACGCACCAGAGCGCCTCAGTGAGTCCCGAACAACATCCACACGTGAAGCTTCAGAAGACTGGGCTCCTCGTGTGGAATGCCTGTTCGGGGCTGCACTAATTCCCCTCTTCGCAGAGAGAGAGGAATGGGAGGACCTTGGGCGAGCCGAAGCAGGTCTGGGAACCAGTCCTGCGACGGCCAGAGGGGCGCGACCAGAAGTAGAAGGGCCGGCCCCTCCAGCTCCGCCTTTCGAATTACTCGGCCGAGTAATGGGAAAGGCGGAAAGGCGTACGCCTCCAGACCCGTCCAGGGAATGTCCAGAGCGTTCACTCGCCAAGCCTGAGGGTCCGGGAATGGCGAGACGAACACCGGGAGCCTCTTCGAGAACCTGGTGGCAAACAGGTCGACGAGAGGCTTTGGGACTTGGGTCCAAAGGCGAAGCAGTGCCCCGTGAGTGACTGTCCACTCGGACTGAAGCACCCTGCCGGAGCGACTGAGAGCGTCCGCCAGAGTGTTCAGCCTCCCTGGAAGGTACCTGGCGGAGATCGAGATGCGGTGTTGGTAACACCACCTCAAGACCTCGCAGGTCCTGTCCGAGAGAGACGGGGACCGCGAGCCTCCCTGCTTGTTGATATAAGCTGCCACTGTCGTGTTGTCTGTAAACAGACGAACATGCTTGGCCTGCAGGGAGGGCAGAAACCGGGTGAGAGCTAGAGCTACTGCTTCTAGTTCCAGCCGGTTGATATGCCACTGGCTCTGTTCCACCGACCACAGACCTGACACCGTGTGTAGGTCCGTGTGAGCCCCCCACCCCAGCAAGGACGCGTCCGTGAACAGGTCCAAGTCCGGGGGAGGCAAGGCAATCGGAACCCCTCTGCACACCCACTCCGTGTCCAACCACGGGAGGGTGGTAGACTGGAACCATCCCTGGAGAGGGACGAGGACGTTCCAATCCACCCGAGTCGAGCCCACAAACGGCTTCAGAGCTGCCTGAAAAGGACGCTTGTGTACCCGACCCAGAGGGACCAACAGAGCCATGGATTCCATCTGTCCCAAGATGGAGGCAAGAGAGCGAAGGGGCGCCTGCAGGAGGGGCAAAGTCGAGCGTATCTGAGCTTGGAGCTTGTCCACCCTCTTTTGAGAGGGGCGGACAGTCCAAGCGACCGTGTCGAAGGACATCCCCAAGTAGGTGAACGTCTGCGACGGGGTCAGCTCCGACTTTGACGCGTTGATCGAGAACCCCAACGAGTGGGCTTCCCGAAGAACCGTCTGGGTATGCTGCGTGCAGCCTGCCTGGGACTGGTTCAGAACGAGCCAGTCGTCCAGGTAAACCCGCAGGCGGATACCCTGAGACCTCACCAGAGCGCCCAGCTGTCGGACCACCATGGTAAAAATCCATGGTGCGAGCGACAAACCGAAAGGGAGGGCGCGGAACTGGTAGACCTGCTCGTCCCACCGGAAACGAAGCCATTTCCGGTCGGACGGATGCACCAGGATGTGAAAGTATGCATCTGTCAGGTCTATGGAGGTCGCCCAATCTCCTGGGCGGAGAGAGTCTCTGACCTTGGCGGGCGTCTCCATCTTGAACTTTATCTCTCTCAAGAAAGTATTGAGAAAAGATAAGTCCAAGACCGGACGCCACGCCCCTGAAGCTTTGGGCACGGCGAAAAGGCGCCCGTAAAATCCCAGGGAGCTTTGGTCCAGGACCCTCTCCACTGCCCCCTTCTGCACCAGGGAGGCAACTTCCGTTTGCAGAACGGATCTTGCCTCCTGAGAGCAGGGGGGCTTGAAGCGTGGCGGATGTCGGGAAAGAGGAGCCTTCTCCTCCCGCCATAAGAGACGGAAGCCCGATCTCACAACTCCCACTATCCATTGGCTGTCTACTGAGACCATCCAATGGGTGAGTGCCCGGGAGAGGCCCCCCGCCATCACCAAAGTGGAGGGCGGGGGGGGGGTGAGACCGGGGGCGCTTCATTGGGGGTGAGGCTTGCTGTTAGAGCCGCCACGCCCCCTTCCCGACACTGTCTTCTTCTTGCCACCTCGAGAGCTCTGCTGAGCAGGCCTCTTTTGAGCAGGCTTGGGCTTGGAACTCGGCTGAGACTTCCCCTGCTGGGAAGGCTTAGCCTGCTTCGCGCCCTGTAGAGCCATGTCCAGGAACTGAGCGTCCTTGTTGGACTGAATCTCTGCCTGCCGAGCGACAAGCGCCATGTGGCCGAGCAGCGATCCCTCTACAACCGGAGACACACGTAGTGTGTCTCTGGTAGCCTGATCGGCAAACTGAGAGTTGGCAAGAAACAACTCCCTCCTTGTCAAGACCGCATGCGCGTATTGCAAAGAGGAGAGACGAGTCTGTTCCTCATTGACCTTCGCCAGGGCCGTAAGCAGGGAGGAGACATCATCCGCATTTTGCTCCTCACTGAGGGAAAAAGGGACAAGAGAGTCGGTCAACGACCGAGACAGTGCCCGCACCAGCGTCTCGGAGATGGAAGCCAGCTCCAAGAGCTGACGACCGATCTCCTCCAGGGAGATAAGAGTACCCTCCCGCACTGGCACAACCGAGTCAGACTTGACTGGTTTGACAAGCAAAGCCTGCAGCTCCTGCGTCACCGGTAAGATGGCACGCGGGAGAGCAAAGGAAGTGGTGAGGTTGCGGCTACGGACAGGGAAAGCAATCCTCTTCTGTGCAGAATGCACAAAGGAAGAGGACTGCCCTTCATCCGCAAGCCAACCACGAGCCCGTTCCGGAACCGGCCCAAAAGGTGCCAGAAGAGGGAACGGCTCAACCGGAATACCACTGCTCCGTTTGTTCGGGTGCACCAGAACTTGGGACAGGTGGTATGAGACAGACGGAGATTCCACAAACCGGAAGGAGGAAGCGTCATCCTTATCCGGCAGGAAGTCTGCCATAGCTGAAGGCGCCGCCGAAACGGAAGTAGCGGACGTCGCTACACCTTCTGCAAAATACCGCGAAGTCACCTCGGCTGCAGAGTCAAGAATGGACTTGAGCTGAGAGGAAAACACAGTACGGGTGTCTTCGCTGACCACTGACTGCAGTTCAGACTGATCCATCAGCGAAGAACGACCGTAGTCATCAACCACAGTGGCTGAAGGGTACTCTGGATGACCGGAAACCGGAAACCTGTACCCACGAACATCGTCCTGGTTTAAACCCTGCCCAGTAGGGAGAGGGTAAACCGGAACACCGTCCGAGAACGCCGGATGTGGTTGGGCGGAAGTCAAAACCTCAGCAGAGGAAAGAGACGACCGTCCGTGCTGAAGCACCGGAAGTGCAAAAGCATCACGCTGTTGTTCCCTCTCCGCCATCCAAGAGGAAGTGGACGGTAGAGGGACAGCGTGTCCGGCCGAAGCCGGAAATACAGACACCATAACCGCCGGGGGCGGAAGCGGTGAATGCACGAACTGCGGCCGGAAGCCGTGAAGCCCGTAGGCCAGCTCATGATCCATCCCATCGCGGCTGGCATTGCGAGCAAGCGTGGGGGGACCTATGCTTCCGGCGGGAGCCGGAAGCGCAGTAACCGTAAACGGTCGCCGCTGCTGGCTAACAGAGTCCTGCTCTACAAGAGGAGGCCTGCCGCCAGCCGAAAGCAGGGAGTGACCCTGCGCACACGAACCGTTGCCCGCACGGGGCTGTCCAGGCGCTTCACGAGAGCAAGAGGACCGGTTCAACTTACTTGTAACGTCTCAACCCGAGACAGGAAGTTGAGGAGCGGAAACAGAAGAAACCTTACCGGAAGAGAGGGACTGAGTGTCCCCCCCCGAAACCGGAACGGCAGCGCTAACTGGAGTAGACGAGCGCTGCATCTCTGTCTGTACCAGAGAGCGAATCTCCGGGATAAGAGTCTGCAAGAGAGAGGACACAATCGTCCCCTGGTCCGACGCCGACAAAGCAGAGGGCGCAGAAACAACAGTAGAACTAGCACAAACGGGGGTGCTAGAAAGCGGAGGTGAAATAGGCACTGACAAAATTGTGTTGCGTGCAGCGTCTGACACCAATACAACAGGCTTAGAGCTAGAGGACTTGGGCTTAATCTTGCCCTTAATGTCTCCTTTACCCTTACGTTTATCCTGGTCTGCCATGCTGACCAACAACAAACAAGAAACAAGCGAAAAAATTTCACAGAAAAAGTTACTGAAAACGAAAGTCCTAACGGACAGCTAAGCAGTAACTACAGCAAAATAAAAACGAACCAAGCTTGCAACACACAATGCACAAGCGTCAGTGAACACGCCACAAAATACAAGCCAGCAAAGCTAACTGTAAACAAAATGGCGAAAGCACAACAGGTTACTGACGAACAATGTCCAAAGGACAACAGACAGCAACCAACGCACAAGTTCGAAAACAGAAAAATACAGAACGAGCTCACCAAAACAGGCGCCCGCACGGGAGACAAGATGAGTTACGTGGCCGGCAGGTGAACGAAACAGCACAAGGCAGCCACAGTAGCGCACAGAAAATTCAAGACCTCTCACCAGGACAGCTGAAGTCGGAATGAAGTAGCCACGTGCGTGGGATGGGAAGTAGCTAATGGGAGGTAACTCCCAGGGGGTAGCTCACTACCATATGCTAGTTCCAGCTTTTTTGGTGTGGGGTTGCTTCCCTTTAATTACTTTAAAGATGGGTAGCGCTTTCAGTACCTTAGCATACCAGACGGTGTCAACTGCTATATATGTGATTCGGAGTAAGAATATGTAATTTACTTTTAGTTTACTGTTGTGTTTATTCCAGTGGTATGAATTGTAGCTAAAAAAAAATGCATCTATAAAGACTATATATATATTATCAAAAGAGTAACAGTGCAAATGCAGAGTCTTATAATTATTTCAGAAGGCAAGTCCTTGATTTTCCAATCCATGATCTACACACATTCACTGATTGAGCTATCGCCGTATCGGAAAGACGTCAGCCAAAATTAACTTCAGATTGGATGTTTCTCCACGAATTTCAAGCGTTACAATGGTCCAAAGTTCGATCAGCAGCACTTTGGAGGGGAGGGGAAAAGTCAGTATTAAGTTTGTGTGGGATAAACCATATGCAAAGCCGGCTGACGTCCTCGTTCTACTGCCTCTAGTAGCTGAAAACAAGTGATCTCATCGGCTACCAGTAAGTTCGTCACACGGTAGATTCGTCACGGGTGACGAAGTTACCGGCAGGGTGGGCGGGTGTTTATGCTTAGAGCTTATGCTTTCAGATGTTTGATTTGTGGGAGAGATTCAAGATTCACACTTTTAAGAGAGAGAGAGAGAGAGAGAGAATGAAAATGCCATTTTATATTGTGTACTTCACCTACTCAAAGAAAAAAGAGATACAAAATAAATACGCACAACATCACATATGCTCTGTGAAAGGAGAGAGAGAGAGCGGGAGGGAGGGGGAGAGAGAGAGAGCGGGAGGGAGGGGGAGAGAGAAAGAGAGAGGGGGGAGAGGGAGAGAGAGAGAGAAAGGGGGGGGGGGGGGAGGTGCAAGGTTGTATTACCATTACATAACAGCCGCGCTCGGACTACTGTGGCGAAGTTACTGTGGCGAAGTTACCGGGGACCGGTGACGAATCTACAGTTTGACGAACTTACTGGTATCCATCTCATCATACCAACCATGGTTCGAAATGACTCGCCTTACAGATTTTTTTGCAGTCCTGCTGGGATCAACTTTTACACTAATACTGACTGTTGTATTGAAAGCCCTATTTGATTATAAACAACATTTCCTGTGGTCTACAAATCCGACACTTACCTGGTCAGTCTCCAATTCGTCAAAACGTTCCCTGATAGTCGCCATGTTGTCTCGAATCAAGGGACATCACCCACGGAACACATCACAAGAGTGCATTTTCCTTTGATATTACGACAATTGATTCAACTTCCCAAACTTTTAATTCTGCAAAGTTAAGTTTGTCCTTCTGTGTGGTAACATTATTCGTCACGCAGAATCTTATGGTAAAGCTTTTAGGGCGATCTGAAGGCCTTTTACTGGCGGAGACTATATCTTTAAGTATTATCCTTTAATCAAAATATTCGACCTGTACAATATTTGTCTTTTTTCGTTTGCTTGTTTGCAATGGTTGGTTGCTTGGTCTGTGGGTTGGTTGGTGTTTTTGTTCGTTTGATTATTTTACCATGTGGTCTTTTGATTCCTTGTTTGCATTACTGATTTGCTTGTTCGTTCACGTTCGTGCTCGTACGTGGTCGAGTGATCGCGGGTGTGACCGTGTGTTTGTGACCGTGTGTGTGTGTGTGTGTTTGTGTGTGTGCGTGTGTGTGTGTGTGTGTGTGTGCGCGCTTGCGTGAGTGTGCGCGAGTTTTGTGTGTGTGTGTGTGTTAGTGTGTGTTTGTGTGTGTGCGTGTGTTTGTGTGTGTGTGTGTGTGATTGCGTGAGTGCGCGCGATTTTGTGTGTGTATGTGTGTGTGTTTGTGTGTGTGAGTGTGTGTGTTCTTGCGTGAGTGCGCACGATTGTGTGTGTGTGTGTGTGTGTGTGTGTGTGTGTGTGTTCTAGCGTGAGTGCGCGCGATTGTGTGTGTGTGTGTGTGTGTGTGTGTGTGTGTGTGAGTGTGTGTTTGTTTGTGTTTGTGTGTGCCAATGTGTGTGTGTGTGTGTGTGTGTGTGTTTGCACGGTTTAATGTTAAAAGGGAGGGGGGGGGGGGGGAGTTGGTTGGTTCAAAAGAAGACAATCCATCAGCTAATGCGTTATTTATTTGATTAGCCTTACGCACCAAATTGTACACATAATGTTCATAATTACATTAAAAAGCCGACCGACAGATGTTGCTTGTGGCTGGTATGTGTTGCAGTTGTTTCAAGAGAAATAATCCAGTAATTGTTTCGATACACTTTATTATTCCCCCCTCTGCTTCTTTCTCTCTGTAAAGGTGTAGGGCTAGTTATTTTTCGGTAACTTTCCCAACAACCAAAATCACTTACCCAACAACGGGCCTGAATCCTCGATAGATCACATGTTGATGAGTTAGACTTTGAAGGAACTACTTTAGCGATTGAAAAGTTCCGAACGCTCCAATGTACGAAATATACATCTCTAGACCAAACAATACAAACATACTGCATTTAAACTGGCAACTACAGGCTTGAACACATTAATCTCCATATAAAATCTATGAGTTTGGTTGTTTTCTAAATCCAAATCTAACGATCAGTGCAGTGCTTTAGATCTCTTATGAGTGCACGCAAACTCCCAAGGCAAGTAACTCGCGTACGACAAGAGTAGTTCCCCTTCCAAATTTTCTGAACTGAGTTGCTTGGACAAGAGACTGCAATCCGACGGTTAGTTTTCGACAATATTTCATTTTATAAACAGATCACACCCAACCAAATGCACACATCGCATCAATTTAAAGAACATACAGCGGTTTCATACACTGTTTTGCCCCAGAAAACGGAACTTCATACAACCAAATTAATTAATTATGCTTAGGTTTGGAGCTTAATCCGTCAATTAATTTCATGATAAATGTTCTTGGGCTTGATTACAGGTACTTGGATCTAAAATAAGTAAAGTATGCCACTCGATTCTGAGCTATCAATTTAACACACTAAAGTTCAAGATTACCAGGCTTCATGCACCATGATCAAGTGGGAAGGAGAGACCCAAATCGACAACCAGCACGGAGTTACCACTCAATCGGTGATTTCGTCTTGGAGGCAGCCATTTTTGGAAGGGGAATAACTTACTTGCTTTTATTGTCGACTCGGAGTGAGCTCCCCTCGTTTGTCGGCGATCCAGGTTTCGTGTCTTAACCGGACGAACTAGACCTTGAGTTTGCCGAACAAGTTCACCCAGTTAAGACACAAACCATGGTTCGCGAACCTTAGTTCGGCGAACCAATGGTTCGTCTGGTTAAGAACAGCCTTAAAGCGATACCAAAACATGACCAGAACACACACTATCTGCCTTTACCGGCACAGCAGAATAACAACATAACTGTGTACTTGATTTTAGTCCAAAACAGGGAAACTGACAAGAAGTGTTAACAGAATTGATTGATTTTCCCTGAACTATACAACCGCGCATTATTCAATCGCCAGCGCAGGTAGACTGGTTGAGTGATTTGGATTCGATCAAACTTTCGCACAAAAATTCCTCTTTTCTTTGAATAACTGAAGAAAGGAGGAATAAAGAGGTTACATACCTCGTCTCAGTGATTATTAAAAATAATGGTCTCAGTTCGCGGTCATGAAAAAGCTTGCTGAAGCTCGCATTTTTCATGATCCGCTAACTTCGACCATTATTTTTGATAATCACTGAGACTCGGCATGTAACCTCTACGTAACTTACCCAACAACCAAAATCACTTACCCAACAACGGGCCTGAATCCTCGATAGCTCATGGGTAGAGACTGTACACATTGTGGATCTACTTTTTGTGACTCAAAAGTTCCGAACACTCTAATGTACAAAATATACATTTCTAGAGCAAATAATACAACCATACCGCATTTAAACCAGCAACTACAGGCTTGAACACATGAATCTCAATATAAAATCCATGAGTTTGGTTGTTTTCTGAATTCAGATCTGCCGTGCAAATCGCTAGCAAGATTCCAAGGAAAAGTAACTCTCATACTTTGTCTAGCGACACGAGTAGTTCCCCTTCAAGATTTCGGCTGCATCGGACAAGACTGCAATCCGACGGTCAGTTTTCAACAATATTTCATTTTATAAACAGATCACACGCAATCAATTGCAAACATTTAATCAACTTAAAGAACATGCAGCGGTTTTATACACTATTTTGCCCCAGAAAACTGAACTTCATACAGTTTTTAACGTTGGAACACGGGTGTAAAACTTCGTCTGCTAGTCACATTCGAGGAAAGAACATTTCCTGAGCGATACCAAAACATGAACAGAACACACACTATCTGCCTTTACCGCCACAACAGAATGACAACATAACTGTGTACTTGATTTTTGTTCAAAACATGGAAACTGACAAGAAGTGTTAACAGAATTGAATGATTTGCACGGAACTATACAACCGCGCATTAATCGATCGCCTGCGCAGGTAGACTGGTTGGGTGAATATGATTCGATCAAACTTTCGCACAAAAACTCCTCTTTTCTTTGAATAACTGAAGAAAGGAGGAATAAAGAGGTTACATACCTCGTCTCAGTGATTATCAAAAATAATGGTCTCAGTTCGCGGTCATGAAAAAGCTCGCTGAAGCTCGCATTTTTCATGATCCGCTAACTTCGACCATTATTTTTGATAATCACTGAGACTCGGCATGTAACCTCTACTTATTTGAAGCAATGCAAATTTGAAGCCCACTTATACAGAGACATTTTTTTTAAATCAAAGCATTTTTATTCAAAAAAAGCAAGAAAAAAAAGCAATCAATAAAAAAAATGTTTGGGAAATGCACCTTACTTTTAAACCTAAATCTAAAGTACGAACCACAGTTGTCAATACTTCTGAAGGCAATTCATTTTCATTCGCATTTGCATCAGACATCTTCAATGTCCATGACGTGTGTTGTCTACCCGGTGCAACGCAGTCCGCGGGAAGTCAATGGGAAAAAAACTATCAATATCCAAATTAATCAATGTTATTCAAATTTACCGACTAGCAGTGATGCTATGCCTTTCTTTAACAAAGTAGGTACCACTTTTTTGTTCAGAACAACCACTCGACTCGACGTATCAGTAACTGCTCGCCACAGGTACATAGTTATACACATGCAATCTTCAATCATTTGAATTCTCGGGTATGTTCTTCTGCAGCACTGCAGAAATGGTTCCACAGGTGAAGGCAAGTCTGTGCAGACTTAATTGATAGCTCCAAAAATTAGCGAGTAATTTGATAGAATTCAAAGCAAATAAAATTAGCAAAACATACTTAACTTCTTCAGCTGGCAAAGTGACTTTCCCGTGCGCTGACTGACAGTCCTTGTTCTCACTGTGACAGAGTTTAAATCTTTGCAACCTTGCGTTTGACCTTTATTCTAGGGGCATGAACCCTAGTACTACGAAGCTTTAAGGGGGTTTCTCAAATGTTTGCTTATTGCTTGAGCTCATGGAGATCGCGACAGGCGTTTGCCCATGCAGTAATGCATGGGGACAGGCGAGTTACAAGCCCATGATTTTGCAAGTTGTAATCGGCACTCCGGCACGCGTCACAAGTGTATCATCTTACAAGTTGTAATCGGCACACGTCACAAGTCTTACAAACTACCAGGATTGTACCAAAGATTCTATACTACTTTTTCCCAGTTTCTTTTCCAGTTTTTATATTTAGTCAAGTTTTGACTAAATATTTTAACATCGAGGGGGAATCGAAACGAGGGTCGTGGTGTATGTGCGTGTGTGCGTGTGTGTGTGTGTCTGTGTGTGTGTCTGTGTGTGTGTGTGTGTGTGTAGAGCGATTCAGACTAAACTACTGGACCGATCTTTATGAAATTTGACATGAGAGTTCCTGGGTATGAAATCTCGGAACGTTTTTTTCATTTTTTTGATAAATGTCTTTGATGACGTCATATCCGGCTTTTCGTGAAAGTTGAGGCGGCACTGTCACGCCCTCATTTTTCAACCAAATTGGTTGAAATTTTGGTCAAGTAATCTTCGACGAAGCCCGGGGTTCGGTATTGCATTTCAGCTTGGTGGCTTAAAAATTAATTAATGACTTTGGTCATTAAAAATCTGAAAATTGTAAAAAAAAATAAAAATTTATAAAACGATCCAAATTTACGTTTATCTTATTCTCCATCATTTGCTGATTCCAAAAACATATAAATATGTTATATTCGGATTAAAAACAAGCTCTGAAAATTAAATATATAAAAATTATTATCAAAATTTTTTTTTCGAAATCGTTTTAAAAACACTTTCATCTTATTCCTTGTCGGTTCCTGATTCCAAAAACATATAGATATGATATGTTTGGATTAAAAACACGCTCAGAAAGTTAAAACGAAGAGAGGTACAGAAAAGCGTGCTATGCAGCATAGCGTAACCACTACCCCGCTCTTCTTGTCAATTTCACTGCCTATGCCGTGAGCGGTGGACCACGAGTATACGGTCTTGCTGCGTTGCATTGCGTTCAGTTTCATTCTGTGAGTTCGACAGCTACTTGACTAAATATTGTATTTTCGCCTTACGCGACTTGTTGATTTCTGTCTGCACCCAGTCGCTTCCCTTTACATACTATGCACAACATTCGGCGTCATTGCCATCAGATTGTACGGCCAGTTTCCCCTCATCCCCAGCTGGGCATGCATAGTCCAAAAGGTACATACAATGTTTTTCTATCGCCTAGTTTTGCCGAGATTTTGAATAGCGTTTGCAACCAGTTGCCTTTTAAAGTTTGTTTATATTGTTTAAAAATTATTTTTTTTTTACACAATATGCATAACATAGGGCGACATTGCACCGAAACTGTTCTATTCTATTTTTTTCTCTGTCTGTCTCTCCTCCTGCCTGTCTGTCTGTCTACTTGTCTGTCTGTCTGTCTGTCTCAGTGTCTCTCTCTCTATCTGTATATCTCTTTTTCTGTCCCTCTCTCTCTATTTCTGTTACTATCTCTGTCTCTCTCATTCTGTCTGTCTGTCTGTCTGTCTGTCTCTCTCTCTCTTTCTCTGCCTCAGTCTATCTCTCCCTCTCTCTCTGTGTCTGTCTATCTCTGTCTCTGTCTGTCAGTCTGTCTGTCTGTCTGTCTGTCTGTCTGTCTGTCTGTCTGTCTGTCTGTCTCTCTCTCTCTCTCTCTCTCTCTCTCTCTCTCTCTCTCTCTCTCTCTCTCTCTCTCTCTCTCTCTCTCCTTCCTCTCTTATTTATATGTAAGGATAGTGAGAAACGAACGTTATTCAGTGCACTCGATCAGCTGAATGGCTAATCACGTCTTAGTGTACTTGTTTTTCTTTCCAAAAACAGTCAACAGGAGAATAGGGACAGACATCAAGTTCATGATTCGTTATACTAGTGCGCCTTGCACCATTGGCGTAGATATGAAAATGTCCCAGTACAATTCCATTATGTGCGTCAAAGGGCTCGTTGGGATTACACACCACTGTGCCACTCTATATCTACTTACACCGGAGTACAACATTCGGATTAAGCAAAGCAAAGCCCACGACCAGCTTAGTGTCTCGGGCTGTGATTGACTGTTGACTTCACCTTGGCATTGAAACATCTGAAGTGGAGGGGGGGGGGGGGAGGGGGGGAGGGGGGTATGACAAACATCTCTCCCGTTGAGAGGGATATAGTTAGACACCGACACTTGGTATCTTTTTAAGCCGCCATTAGTATAATGGGGCTTATTGGATTTGCTCTGTCTGTTTCAATGTTTGTTTGTTTGTTTGAGGCGGGCGGGCGGGCGGGCGGGCCGTCGGTCGGTGTTTGTCGGGTAAGACTTGTATCTCTCGGTCAATTAAGCTCAAATTTCGTGAAATTGTTAGGAATAGGGTTAGACGGGTGTATGCAAAAAAGTACATTCCTAACGGTAGTTAAACGGAAGATATTAGCTTTTAACACTTTTACAAACCGAAATCCACTGACAGACTTAAATACGTTTGCGGGAATTCCCGCACCCAGAACTCCGAGTTACTTCCCTTTGAGTCTCGTTCTATCACTGACAGCATGCGTTGGATTAGAACTCCGGACAAAAACAAGTGTTGACCTTAACGGGGTTCAAGAAGCCCGCCCTAGGTAATATAGGGTGGGACATGGATTTTTGATCGAGACTTCATATGTAAATCTCAAACACCATAGATCCTTCATAACGACCGATTTTTGAAGAATGTTCCGTAAATAAACAAATGAATAGTGACGTCATTTGAACTACACAGTCTATATGTGGTGGGTTTTGGACGACCCACTTTTGAATTAAAGAAGGCATTTTACTTTGTTTATTTCTATTTGGATGGCGTGGGTTGTGTAGAAGGATACTTTTTATGTTGAATATTTCTTTAGAAAGTATGGGCCGTTCATGAGTAATATCATTGGTACTGTGAAGGTTAAGTGACGCAAAAGTATGTACGTCATTTACTTTGGAAAGAGGCGGTAATGAGTTACTTCCCTTCGGGTCTCGTTCTATCACTGACAGCATGCGAACATGCGTTGGATTATTAAGCCGCCTTGTAAAAGGTGCTTACTGGATTTGCTCTGCCTGTTTGTCCGGGTTTCAGGTGTTTGTTTGTCTACCATGTCACCACGTGTAAAGAGCTCGGTCAATTTTTGTAAAAATTATTTATTAATTTATTCATGTAATTTTTTAAAAAATTAATTCTTTCTAAAATGTATTTATTTTCTTTAAATTTTTGATATTTTTTAAAATAATTTATTCATTAAAAAAAAAAAATCCCTCCCTCTGTCCTGTCTCCGTGTCCCACCCCCATATTACCAAGGGCGGCTTCTTGACCCCGTTAAGGTCAACACTTGTTGTATCAGTGAACGAGCGCAGGCGGCCTCTACTGGAAGCGATCTGGAGATAATGATAGGGTTTACTCTGTCGAGGCTTCATATCGAACAATTATTCTTGCGTGCCCTGCCGCTGGTGTTATGCAATATGTCCAGGTTTCACAAGAATTCCTTGTTTTGGTCACCGACGTACTGAAAGTTTCTGAACGCGAAGAACTGTCACCATTGCATTTATTTTGCTCTTTTTCTCATTTTGTTCATGTTGTTTGAACACCGTGTTAACTATTTACAGGAACTTCGTAACTTGTTACTAAAACTAAAAGTTCCGCAGCAGAATCGTCACTGCATATGACATTTTGTTATTTCTTGCAATGTTTTTAATTGTTACTCGTTCTTCTCACTCTCTTCATGTTGTTTTTACACTTTGCAAATAGTTGTGTTTTAGTGTGCTGTAAGTTCCTCACGAAGCACATTTTCTGCCACTCTGCATTTAACATAATTTTAAAAATGTCGGGTCTTCTTTGTTTGAATTCTTCGCACTCTGTTCATATAAATGTTACTCTGTATTTCTTCTTTGCAATAAAATGGGTTACTAAAACTAAAAGTTCCGCAGCAGAATCGTCACTGCATATGACATTTTGTTATTTCTTGCAATGTTTTTAATTGTTACTCGATCTTCTCACTCTCTTCATGTTGTTTTTACACTTTGCAAATAGTTGTGTTTTTGTGTGCTGTAAGTTCCTCACGAAGCACATTTTCTGCCACTCTGCATTTGACATAATTTAAAAAATGTCGGGTCTTCTTTGTTTGAATTCTTCGCACTCTGTTCATATAAATGTTACTCTGTATTTCTTCTTTGCAATAAAATGGGTATCTTTTACTCAAAGTTTCTCAACAGGGAGATCTTGCAGTGCATGTGACATGTGACATTTCGTACTTTCCTGTCACTTTGTTAATCTTCTTTAATTTCAACAGTATGAATGGTACTTGGTCACAGTTGGTGTGAAAAAAAGAACGAAAGTTATCCTGCATCAAATGTGACATTCCATGACAAAATCAAGCGCTGCGTTTTACAGGCAAGGATCGACTGACTTCCACGCAATAGCTGCAGCTAAAACAAAGTGCTTTTGTGTGAATTTGTAACAAAATGCAGCTATAAAGAGGAAGTCAGCTTGGTCTTGTTATTTCAAATGCGAGAATAGATGATGAAAGATAGCTGCTTTCGTTAGATCTAATTCAGAGGTTTGTCTGGTTGCTTTCTCCCAAATCCATTTTTGAACAATAAAGGTGTGATCGAAGTGCAGTGTTCGGTAATCATATAGATTCGATAACACCCACTTTTTTTCTCCAAAAAAGTCTTGCTCACTCTGGTCGTAACACTGTGTTAGTGAACTACGCGCACAGGCTGGCAGACATTGTCGTCTGGCAGTTTTACCGTCAAGGGAAGTAACTTTGGTATGATTATGCTAATGAAGGAAATTCGGATTCTCTCCATCTAAGCTTACTTCTGTTAGTGTTACGTGTGTGACCACCCGGTTACAGTCGCTGTTGATGAGTCCTCCTGCGCCGTAGCATTATCAATTATTTTTAGCCCAGAATCTTATTGTATACTAATAAGTTTGGAAGCGATCTGAGGGCATTTTGCCTTAAGTATTATCCTTTAATCAAAATATTCGACCTGTACAATATTTGTCTTTTTTCGTTTGCTTGTTTGCAATGGTTGGTTGCTTGGTCTGTGGGTTGGTTGGTGTTTTTGTTCGTTTGATTATTTTACCATGTGGTCGTTTGATTCCTTTTTTTGCATTACTGATTTGCTTGTTCGTTCACGTTCGTGCTCGTACGTGGTCGAGTGAGCGCGGATATGACCGTGTGTTTGTGTGTGTGTGTGTGTGTGTGTTTGTATGTGTGTGTGTGTGTGTGTGTGTGTGTGTGTGTGTGTGTGCGCTTGCGTGAGTGTGCGCGATTTTGTGTGTGTGTGCGTGTGTGTTTGTGTGTGTGTGTGTGTGTGTGTGATTGCGTGAGTGCGCGTGATTTTGTGTGTGTATGTGTGTGTGTGTGTGTGTGTGTGTGTGTGTGTGTGTGTGTGTGTGTGTGTGTGTGTGTGTGTGTGTGCTTGCGTGAGTGCGCGCGATTGTGTGTGTGTGTGTGTGTGTGTGTGTGTGTGTGTGTGTTCTTGCGTGAGTGCGCGCGATTGTGTGTGTGTGTGTGTGTGTGTGTGTGTGTGTGTGTGAGTGTGTGTGTGTGAGTGTGTGTTTGTGAGTGTGTGTTTGTGTGTGAGTGTGTGTGTGTGTGCCAATGTGTGTGTGTGTGTGTGTGTGTGTGTGTGTGTGTGTGTGTGTGTGTGTGTGTGTGTGTTTGCACGGTTTAATGTTAAAGGGGGGGGGGGAGGAGTTGGTTGGTTCAAAAGAAGACAATCCATCAGCTAATGCGTTATTTATTTGATTAGCCTTACGCACCAAATTGTACACATAGTGTTCATAATTACATTAAAAAGCCGACCGACAGATGTTGCTTGTGGCTGGTATGTGTTGCAGTTGTTTCAAGAGAAATAATCCAGTAATTGTTTCGACACACTTTATTATTTGAAGCAATGCAAATTTGAAGCCCACTTATACAGAGACATTTTTTTTTAAATCAAAGCATTTTTATTCAAAAAAAGCAAGAAAAAAAAGCAATCAATAAACATTTTTTGGGGGAAATACACCTAACTTTGAAACCTAAATCTAAACATCGAACGCAGAAGAAGAAGAAGAAACCTAAATCTAAAGTACGAACCATAGTTGTTAATACTTCTGAAGGCAATTCATTTTCATTCGCATTTGCATCAGACATCTTCAATGTCCATGACGTGTGTTGTCTACCCGGTGCAACGAAGTCCGCGGGAAGTCAATGGGAAAAAAACCTATCAATATCCAAATCAATCAATGTTATTCAAATTTACCGACTAGCAGTGATGCTATGCCTTTCTTTAACAAAGTAGGTACCACTTTTTTTTCTCAGAACAACCACTCGACTCGACGTATCAGAAACTGCTCACCATAGGTACATAATTATACACATGCAATCTTCAATCATTTGACTTCTCGGGTATGTTCTTCTGCTGCACTGCAGAAATGGTTCTACAGGTGAAGGCAACTCTGTGCAGACTTAATTGATAGCTCCAAAAATTAGCGAGTAATTTGATAGAATTCAAAGCAAATAAAATTAGCAAAACATACTTAACTTCTTCAGCTGGCAAAGTGACTTTCCCGTGCGCTGACTGACAGTCCTTGTTCTCACTGTGACAGAGTTTAAATCTTTGCAACCTTGCGTTTGACCTTTATTCTAGGGGCATGAACCCTAGTACTACGAAGCTTTAAGGGGGTTTCTCAAATGTTTGCTTACTGCTTGAGCTCATGGAGATCGCGACAGGCGTTTGCCCATGCAGTAATGGGGACAGGCGAGTTACAAGCCCATGATTTTGCAAGTTGTAATCGGCACTCCGGCACGCGTCACAAGTGTATCATCTTACAAGTTGTAATCGGCACGCGTCACAAGTCTTACAAACTACCAGGATTGTACCAAAGATTCTATACTACTTTTTCCCAGTTTCTTTTCCAGTTTTTGATTTCTGTCTGCATCCAGTCGCTTCCCTTTACATACTATGCACAACATTCGGCGTCATTGCCATCAGATTGTACGGCCAGTTTCCCCTCATCCCCAGCTGGGCATGCACAGTCCAAAAGGTACATACAATGTTTTTCTATCGCCTAGTTTTGCCGAGATTTTGAATAGCGTTTGCAACCAGTTGCCTTTTAAAGTTTGTTTATATTGTTTTAATTTTTTTTTTTTACACAATATGCATAACATAGGGCGTCATTGCACCGACACTGTTCTATTCTATTTTATTTCTCTGTCTGTCTTTCCTCCTGCCTGCCTGTCTGTCTACTTGTCTGTCTGTCTGTCTGTCTCAGTGTCTCTCTCTCTATCTGTATATATCTTTTTCTGCCCCTCTCTCTCTATTTCTGTTACTATCTCTGTCTCTCTCATTCTGTCTGTCTGTCTGTCTGTCTCTCTCTCTCTTTCTCTGCCTCAGTCTATCTCTCTCTCTTTCTGTGTCTGTCTCTGTCTGTCTGTCTGTCTGTCTGTCTGTCTGTCAGTCTCTCTCTTTCTCTGTCTCAGTCTATCTCTCTCTTTCTGTGTCTGTCTGTCTGTCTCTGTCTTTGTCTGTCTGTCTGTCTGTCTGTCTGTCTCTCTTTCTCTCTCTCTCTCTCTCTCTCTCTCTCTCTCTCTCTCACTCCTTCCTCTCTTATTTATATGTAAGGATAGTGAGAACCGGACATTATTCAGTGCACTCGATCAGCTGAATGGCTAATCACGTCTTAGTGTACTTGTTTTTCTTTCCAAAAACAGTCAACAGGAGAATAGGGACAGACATCAAGTTCATGATTCGTTATACTAGTGCGCCTTGCACCATTGGCGTAGATAAGAAAATGTCCCATTACAATTCCATTATGTGCGTCAAAGGGCTCGTTGGGATTACACACCACTGTGCCACTCTATATCTACTTACACCGGAGTACAACATTCGGATTAAGCAAAGCAAAGCCCACGACCAGCTTAGTGTCTCGGGCTGTGATTGACTGTTGACTTCACCTTGGCATTGAAACATCTGAAGTGGAGGGGGGGGGGGGGAAGAGGGGGGGGGGGGAGGGGGGTATGACAAACATCTCTCCCGTTGAGAGGGATATAGTTAGACACCGACACTTGGTATCTTTTTAAGCCGCCATTAGTATAATGCCTTAATGGGGCTTATTGGATTTGCTCTGTCTGTTTCAATGTTTGTTTGTTTGTTTGAGGCGGGCGGGCGGGCGGGCCGTCGGTCGGTGTTTGTCGGGTAAGACTTGTATCTCTCGGTCAATTAAGCTCAAATTTCGTGAAATTGTTAGGAATAGGGTTAGACGGGTGTATGCAAAAAATTACATTCCTAACGGTAGTTAAACGGAAGATATTAGCTTTTAACACTTTTACAAACCGAAACCCACTGACAGACTTATACGTTTGCGGGAATTCCCGCACCCAGAACTCCGAGTTACTTCCCTTTGAGTCTCGTTCTATCACTGACAGCATGCGTTGGATTAGAACTCCGGACACGAAAAACAAGTGTTGACCTTAACGGGGTTCAAGAAGCCCGCCCTAGGTAATATAGGGTGGGACATGGATTTTTGATCGAGACTTCATTATGTAAATCTCAAACACCATAGATCCTTCATAACGACCGATTTTTGAAGAATATTCCGTAAATAAACAAATAAATAGTGACGTCATTTGAACTACACAGTCTATATATGGTGGGTTTTGGACGACCCACTTTTGAATTAAAGAAGGCATTTTACTTTGTTTATTTCTATTTGGATGGCGTGGGTTGTGTAGAAGGATACTTTTTATGTTGAATATTTCTTTAGAAAGTATGGGCCGTTCATGAGTAATATCATTGGTACTGTGAAGGTTAAGTGACGCAAAAGTATGTACGTCATTTACTTTGGAAAGAGGCGGTAATGAGTTACTTCCCTTCGGGTCTCGTTCTATCACTGACAGCATGCGAACATGCGTTGGATTATTAAGCCGCCTTGTAAAAGGTGCTTACTGGATTTGCTCTGCCTGTTTGTCCGGGTTTCAGGTGTTTGTTTGTCTACCATGTCACCACGTGTAAAGAGCTCGGTCAATTTTTGTAAAAATTATTTATTAATTTATTCATGTAATTTTTTTAAAAATTAATTCTTTCTAAAATGTATTTATTTTCTTTAAATTTTTGATATTTTTTAAAATAATTTATTCATTTAAAAAAACAACTCCCTCCCTCTGTCCTGTCTCCGTGTCCCACCCCCATATTACCAAGGGCGGCTTCTTGACCCCGTTAAGGTCAACACTTGTTGTATGAGTGAACGAGCGCAGGCGGCCTCCACTGGAAGCGATCTGGAGATAATGATAGGGTTTACTCTGTCGAGGCTTCATATCGAACAATTATTCTTGCGTGCCCTGCCGCTGGTGTTATGCAATATGTCCAGGTTTCACAAGAATTCCTTGTTTTGGTCACCGACATACTGAAAGTTTCTGAACGCGAAGAACTGTCACCATTGCATTTATTTTGCTCTTTTTCTCATGTTGTTCATGTTGTTTGAACACCGTGTTAACTATTTACAGGAACTTCGTAACTTGTTACTAAAACTAAAAGTTCCGCAGCAGAATCGTCACTGCATATGACATTTTGTTATTTCTTGCAATGTTTTTAATTGTTACTCGTTCTTCTCACTCTCTTCATGTTGTTTTTACACTTTGCAAATAGTTGTGTTTTTGTGTGCTGTAAGTTCCTCACGAAGCACATTTTCTGCCACTCTGCATTTGACATAATTTTAAAAATGTCGGGTCTTCTTTGTTTGAATTCTTCGCACTCTGTTCATATAAATGTTACTCTGTATTTCTTCTTTGCAATAAAATGGGTATCTTTTAATCAAAGTTTCTCAACAGGGAGATCTTGCAGTGCATGTGACATTTCGTACTTTCCTGTCACTCTGTTAATCTTCTTTAATTCCAACAGTATTCTTTCTTAGCTTATTTGTGGTCTTTTGCTCAAAGTTCGCCAACAGGGAGATCCTGCCCCATTGCACTTGACAATTTTCAATTTTTATTCGTCTGTTTATTTTTTGTTCGACTGATAACTTCTTTTTTCTTCATTGCAAAACGTTGGGTGATCTTTTACTGCCTGCAGTGATGACCACATCACCAAGAAAATTACATGGTAATTTGCATCAAGATTGCAGTATATTTCAGCCGGCCAATGATCGACAGTGCACTGCATCAGATCTGCTCTCATTGCTTTACTTATTGCAAGGCTCAGAATATTTCATGGGAGCAGTGAGTTGTTTTATTCTATGACATAACTGAACCCAAGTGACCTGGATACCATTTTGTTTTAAGTAACATCGCTTTGATGGTTTTATGTTATGTGCAGATTGCTCATTGTCATAATACATTAGTTGGGTGGCTGCTTGATCCGAGTCACGTTGTGTTACATGTTACTGTGATTATGTGTGGATTGGTACTTCCTCCTTTTTAGTCACTTTTTTCCACTGATGATACCGTGATTGAAGTTGCATTGCTGCTTTCACCTTTGATTCCCGTTTCAGTCGTTCATTTTTCTGTATATGAGTGGATTGGGGTAATTCAAATGACATAGTATACATTAATCAACATTAGACAATCAATGCCTTCAATACAGCAATTGCAGGCAGGATCAGGACATTTCCCATGGATGAATGCGTTCATATCATTGATTAAATGTGCGCATATTGCGCAAGTGAAACTTTACAACGAAGGGGTTATTTTTTTCAGTCATTTGAATTTAACAAATATTTTGATAGTTGTTGTGCATGAACTTCAGTTCGTCCACGACCATTCTACAAAGTTTCGAGTCTATAGGTAAAATGGTCGGACATTTACCTTTTCTTTAAAACTGAGGTGTTACCAAATTAAACACCTCCGAAATTGTCAATGGCGCGGAAGCTTTCCTGAACAGGCATGGCCTTGAACCCAGCTCTAACTGCTTTCTTCGGGTCACCAATGATCTGGGGGATGAGGCGTGTGTTTGTGCATACTCTAAAAACACGACTATGGCTGCACCATTCATGACCGTGCCTAAACATGGCAAAATACGGTATAAAGGAGTCAGTTTGATTTTACATTGGAACGTTCTTTTATGCGGAGTTCCATTCTACGTTTTCAAAGTCGCACACAATTTCTTGTACAATGTGTAACCAGAAAAAAAGAATGCATGTATAAAATATGCGAAAGTTTTACATTGATTTCAATTTGTTTTCTTATCTTTAAACCTGCTTTATTGTCATTATATTTTTCATCGTCTGCAAATACTTTTACTTATGTCTTGCGTTCGTTATCGTATCAAGCAAAAATAAGATAAGTACAAGTAAGAATCAAATAACTCAAGATTGCGTAAGTATGGGCGTTTTGCGTTATATTTTTGCACACTGTCTCCGAATGCGCCCGAGCAGGACTAAGATGTTGCATTCAAACCCACCTTTTTGGTGGCCGACTCAAAATCAAATATTGGCCTTGAAACTTACAGAGACAATGTTCATACAACACTGTGTACTACATTTTAGTCAGAGTAAGTCTCGAATGTAGACTTGAGATCCTGAAAGTTTCGAAGCAATCCCTTCAGTAATTGCTGAAATACGGTGCTTTTTGTCGGGGTACCCCTTAAAATGGACGCAACATCCTCTCGTTCATGCGCTCCACACCTGTATCAGTACCAATGACATAACACAAGAGATACACAAGATAGCAAAACAAAACAACCTGTTCTGGATAGATAACCAATTTGGGTTTTTTTCGTATGTAAAATTTGCCAAGTTGCGCCTATTCTGTATTGTCGATTTTTTAATTGGTACCTGACGTTTTTGTCAGGTCGATTTTCGGGGTACCCTTACTTCAGCGGCGGTCACGTGATACCTATAACAGAAATCTTTTATCCAAAACATGTGCCAGATAGCCAAGTTGAGGGCCTTTAATGGCATATAAAGTTTGAATGAAATGACACGGGAATTAATGTTTTAGTTGGGGTACGAAAATGGGTGCAATAACGTTTTTGCTCAGTTTTGTTCAAAACATTATTAGACATTAGTGAACAAATGTTAAAGTGGCATTCTTTGTCATATGATAAAATCCAAAATCCAATTTGTGTCTTTTTCACCCAATAAGCAGGTTGCTTAGGGTCTTCAAAATGTGAATATTGTCATATTAGTGCAAGATCATAAGCCCATCATCCTATAATCAAAGGTGAAATCCAGCAACATTTTTTCAGTTTGTTCGTGATATCATCTGTGATTGCAAGCAATCTGTGTAACCCTTAGAAAAAGAGACAGACACAAATCCGAAAATGAGAGTGTATGTACACGAGTGACAATGGAGTCATCAGAATCGCCAACATTTCCAAATTTACTTTCCAGAGCTCAGTATGACCTTCGCCTTTCTAAAGGTCATCTTATGATTCCAACTTCTCTCTGATGCTGGGCGCCAGGTCTTCCTCGCGGACCGGTTTGAAGATGACCTTGGCCAGTGCCTTGTGGTCGCTGCACATGATGCCCTCCACCTCGAAGGTTGTATCTCTGAAAACAAGAATAATTATGGGTTATTCTCCAGAGCTGTGTACCAGAGGAAACCATGTTATGAAGTTGAAATTGATTCCAGTAATAAATGCCGGTTCCATTTTTATCCTTGGCCTGCAGAGAAAGAATTAGAAATACTTGCACATGTTGTTTGTCTATGTTCAAGTTTAATGTAAAACCAGTTATATGACTGGAAAGGACATTTATTCCCCCACCTTATTCAGCAAGCAGATTGATTTTACATGAGGCACTGTCCATTTTATTTATGACGGGTTGTGGAAATCGCCCAAAAAACGTAACTGAATGTTTGAATGGATCCCGCGACGCACTAAACTTGAAGAGACGCAATTTACGTCACTAAGCATATCTCGGTACTTATGTAATCCTCTGCTTGCAGGCATGGGAATTGTCCGCCGAAAGGCACATTTCCACCGAATTATTTTTTCCGCCGAAAAAGCAAAAGTGTCCCCCGAAAAAATAAATGGGGGAGGCAAAAATGGTTCTGAAAACTGAATTTAATGGCAAGCTCAGATGACACCAAATTGCACAATTTGGGTTCTTTGGAGAAATGGTTTCGGGGGTGCATGCCCCCGGACCCCCCCTAGTGAGGACAGGCGCATCGCGCCGTCGACTTTGATATTACTTACACATTTTCAGCCTTTTTTACTTTTGTCGATTCCCATGCCTGGCTTGTTTCCACACAGAATACACAAGGACATACACTTGATTGTCTATCGAAGACGAGAAATATGTGTGCCGATACGTACCAACGAAAATGTACGAAGCATACGTAACCGATATGACAAATAAAACTTTTGTGAAAGTCTCACACAACTTCCAAAAAGTCCCCCTCGTGCTGGGACCCTATAAAGTTCTCCTGATGGGGGTCCTTGGACCCCCTGAAATAATATTTGGGGGTCCCGGGACCCTCTAATTAGAGCATCTGAGGGGAGCTCTGAGAAGCATTATTGAAATTGGATCGGCTGCTCAATAGTTCAAAGATACTTTGAATTGTACATACAGAAAATGAACATAAAATTGTGGAGGAGGAGCAGCCCTTATGGCAGCTACGTAAAAACCAATATTTCACTGAAATAGCTTTGACTAGACCTACTGGCGTTAGTTTTGTTTACATCTACGTTTAGGCCTGACTTAAACGTTTCCTCATGTCCATTACATTCCACTCACACATACCTGTGTTTAACTGAACGCACGTCATTGTAGAAATCTTTTCGCCGAAAATTCAGGACACCATTTGATTCGTAGTAGTACATCTGATCAAACCACGAGTCACCATTGGGATGGCTGCCAGCTTTTGCGATTCCCACACCCAGCCAGTTGCTATAGTGATTGAAGTTGAACGGAGCAGACCACATGACGACAAGACGCTGGTTGCTATGTGCGATTCGCCAGGAGACCGTTCCATATGAACCTGTTGCTGTACCCCAAGTCTTGCGACCAACCTGGAAAAGAAATGCCATAGGTCAGAGGTAAAGCAAAGGCCTTATACAATTAGCCTTGAATGATCTATCTGAGAATCCGCCTGGGTTCCTATGACGTTACTTCCTGGATACTGGTCCCGTAACCCGCCAGGGTCGTATGGGCACTTCAATGACGAGCGCTGCAAATAGGTCACATGCATATCAGGAAGAAAGAAAGGACCCGTCTATGGTTTAATTTTTGTTTGGATTAGAGACTAAATGATGTTCCTGTCTCTGCAGATTGGCTGTATTTTGTTCAGTGCAGGTGCTGTTTGTGCAGCTCTTGTCAGGATTTGGGTCTTTCAACCTTCTTTCCTGATGATGGCCCCGAGATATTTGTGCTACTTCACTGTCACCAGTTCTAGTCCGCTGACTGTGGTTTTCGCCTTGATTGATTCTACGTTAATTTGTTTGTCATCATCTTTCTGCGCTGATCTCCCCTTGATACTCTGGTCGATGTTTCATCCAGGTCGTTCACAAAGAGTTGGCGAGTTCTTGTTCCCTGCCGCTTGATTATCGACGAAACAACGGATTCTGATGACCTGTCCTCAAATGTTGAATTAGAGCTTTCTGATCATTAATTCTTATTTTATCTGCTTCTAATCGGAAATCTGGTTGAGATAAGAATTCGTATTTCATCTAGCAAGATTTGTAATCATGATCATCATGATCATCATGATCATCATGATCAGCATGATGATCATCGTCGTCGTCGTCGTCGTCGTCGTCATCATCATCATCATCATCATCATCATCATCATCATCATCATCATCATCATCATCATCATCACCACCACCACCACCAACAACAACAACAACAACAACAACAAAAACAGCAGCAGCAGCATGAAACTTACCAAAGCTTGTCTAGAAGCAGGCATAATGGAATACGGCGCCACGCTCAGAACGCCCCCTTTCATCGTGGCGCTTGCGTCACTGAGTGGGAACTTAGTCCAGTTTTCCACCTCAATGCCAGCCGTCACACGGTACCCGTCCTGCATCAGGGCGTGCGTTGACGTTCCCACCAGAGTTGTGCCGCGAGAAATTGCTGAATCAGCAGCGATTGCAACTTCTGGCCTGGTGTCTGGCGTTCTCTGGGCTTGCTCTGCGATTCGATACAAGAAGTGCGGTTTGGTAGGATTAATGATTGATCAGTATTCGCCTAGTTACGGCATACTACCCGTCAAAACCTGTCTCCGATCGCCCTATGGCTACGGTTCGGGGTTTAGGGTGCCACGACGTATTATAAAATCCGTATCTGGACGTTCGTGTATATCAACACTAACAATCATTAAAAAGAAAAAGAAAAAAAAGACATAAAATAGATACTATGTTTTTAGTTTCATGTCTATAAAGAAAAAAACATTCTAGTTGCCATTTAATATACGTTATAATCATTTAAAGGACTGAAAGTGCACGTCACAAAATGGCACACAGCTCTGGAGATTAAACCAGTATACTGTACACTACTTCTTCTTCTTCAGCGTTCCAGAATTTTCTGGTTACGTGTGAGCTCGTTTGCCCATTTAGGTTCCCCAAACTATACTCTGAGAGCATAGTACTCAGCTTCACTCCGCTTTCGTTGAGTAGGCATGCTGGGTATTTTCGTGTTTCCATAACCCACCGAACTCCGACATGGATTACAGGATCTTTTCCGTGCGCACTTGGTCTTGTGCTTGCGTGTACACACGAAGGGGGTTAAGTCGCTGTAGCAGGTCTACACATAAGTTGACCTGGGAGATCGAAAAAATCTCCACTCTTAACCCACCAGGCGGCAGCGACCGGGATTCGAACTCACGACCTCCCGATTAGGAGGCCGACGTCTTACCACCACGCCACTGCGCCCGTCTGTACACAAATGTAACGGTAATGCACACTGCACCTCTCATAGAAAAAGGAAAACAGCACATAATTATGTTCTTGCAAACGGCTTAATTTGGAAGGGGAAACGTTAACTCATGCACTCTGCCTAACAACGAGTACATGAGGATAGTTACGAATGCTTATGGAAGCAGGACTGGTTTTGATCACACAGAGTACAATATCGTTTTCGCAACCAGTGAGGCGATATACTCGCCCTGACAAATCCCACCTTATACATTTGGAACAAAGATTTTCAAAGCGAAAACTCCCCTTTCAGTATTGCACGGCAGGGTATCAACCTGGCCTTTCTCAGTACATAGTGTCGACTTTGATTAACAGGTGTCCTTACATAAAAAAAGTTATGGACTTATATAAATAAGCGCGCATGCTACGTACAGCATAGCTAGGCCCATCCCCCCACCCCCAGTGTGTACAGTTGGTACACGTAACCCTCCCCCCACCTTCCCCACGCCCCTACCCCAGGAGGACGGGGGATCGTGTTGAGACGTCGCCCCTCAAGTTACCCCACCATACCTCAACACTTGACACCAGTCCCCAACAATCGCCACCCATATTGTGTACGTCAGCGCCCGCCGGGCGGGGAGCGAAGGACAGTCTCTTATGGAAAGCCGTTTGGCTCATAACTATTACAGCTGTAATTTAAAATAAATACACCTGTATTTAATGATAAATACAGCTGTATTTATTTCTTAAACGTATACAATAAGTATCATTATTAATTACAGGTGTATTTTTTTTAATTAATTACAGGTGTATTTTTTTTAATAAATACAGGTGTATTTATTATAAATTACAGGTGTATTTATTTTTAAATACAGGTGTAATTATTATTAAATACAGGTGTATTTATTTTTAAATACAGGTGTATTTATTATCAAATACAGGTGTATTTATTATTAAATACACCTGTATTTATTATAAAATACAGATGTAATTAATGATAAATACAGGTGTAATTATTTTTAAATACAGGTGTAATTATTTTTAAATACAGCTGTATTTATGATTAAATACAGCTGTATTTATCATTAAATACAGCTGTATTTATTTTAGATTACAGCTGTAATAGTTATGAGCCAAACGGCTTTCCATAGTCTCTGTCCCACCCTGCAGGCGGGTAGCGGTGCACCAGACTTTTGCGACACACGTCTGTTTGACAGCGTGCTTGTTTTGCCCATGCTGTGTGTGCGCGAGCTCGCCGGCGCCCGCTTGCTGGGAGCGAAGGGTTTCCTGCTCCACCTGGCAGACGGGCTGCTGCGCACCGCACACCAGCTATTATACCTGTTCCTCTGACTTTTATTCATAACTTATTTTTTCTCAACCAATATTGCTTACATGTATCTTATTTACCCCGTTGTGGGGGAAAACGCAACATGGTTTTAAAATCATTTCTAAACTCTACAAATACTGCGCCCTTTTTGCTCCAGCGGGGGCCTTGGCCTTTACGGAGCAGTCCGCGCCCGCACCTTGATCTTGTTGACACACTATCAGGATTGGGGCGGGGACGTAGCTCAGTTGGTAGCGCGCTGGCTTTGTAGCCAGTTGGTCGTTATCAGCGTGGGTTCGATCCCCACGTTCGGCGAGAGATTTATTTCTCGTAGTCAACTTTGTGCAGACTCTCTTCGGTGTCCGAGCACCCCCGTGTGCACACATGCGCACGAAAAAATCCCACGTTCACAGCGAAAGTCTCAGGGCTTGGAAAACACGAAGACACGCATGCATCATCTCTCGTCTCCGATTATCATGATCGTATTTCGATACTTTGACGAGACAAACCCAATGCTGGTGTGTCGAAGAAGACAGCCACAGCGGGCTTGTTCGAATCAAAGTATCACACCATATCTTCAACGTATTACCAATACCTGTCCCAATATAGACCAGTTGGTCTAAGAGGACGTTAAACCCCTAATAGTCAGTCACTATCAGGCACCATGTGAGAGCCAGCCAATGCGAGCGCGCCCTTTCACGGCACATTGAGTGGGAGGGTGTCTTATTGCAGGTTTGGTTGGCATCGCAGGGGTGCAAAACAATAACATATCATCGTGACTTAATATTTAAATGGCTTTTTAGTCTTTCTCTTGCCTGTAGTGTTCACACAAGAACAGTGTTGTTTTTTTAATATTTTTTTTTTATTGTCCTGTGTGCGCGTGAATGACAGTAAATGTTTTTTTCTATCCTTACTTATCATCATCACCCTGAATATAGTGTACATATTATCATCATCACCCTGAACATAGTGTACATATTATCATCATCACCCTGAACATAGTGTACATAATTATTATCACCATTACCCTGAACATAGTGTACATATTATCATCATCACCCTGAACATAGTGTACATGCATATTATCACCATCACCCTGAACATAGTGTCATATTATCATCATCACCCTGAACATAGTGTACATATTATCATCATCACCCTGAACATAGTGTACATATTATCATCATCACCCTGAACATAGTGTACATATTATCATCATCACCCTGAACATAGTGTACATATTATCATCATCACCCTGAACATAGTGTACATATTATCATCATCACCCTGAATATAGTGTACATATTATCATCATCACCCTGAACATAGTGTACATCTTATCATCATCACCCAGTGACCCTGAACATAGTGTACATATTATCATCATCACCCTGAACATAGTGTACATATTATCATCTAACGAACCGGACTCTTATCTTTCAACAAAAGGTGGTCCTAAGTTTTATCAATTTTATCATATTATGAAATAAATGTATCATTCCTTTATTGGCCCATCCCCTATCCTCCTGTACATTTTTACCCAGAGGCTTTTAGAAAAGAAGATAGCGGGTCCATAACCTAGTCACCTCCAGTCCTAGGGTCAGGTGCCCCCCTTCCTCCCTCCCTCCCTCCTCCTCCAATTAGCATATCAACATGGCTATTCCCTAATGGACCAAGTCCGTGGGACAGAAGAATCATCAACCACAGCATAGCAGCTGCGTCCCTTGGAAAGAGAAACTGAAACTGAACTCTACTACTCCAGAAAAGTATAATAGGAAAGCTTATAACAGATTAATTTCATGGAGGTGTGGTACCTGAGAATTGTTATGTCCATCGTGACGATCACAGATGGTTGAATGAAATCTATCTTCTATATATATATACGACTTGTGTCTGTCTGTGTGTCTGTGTGTGTGTCTGTGTGTGTGTCTGTGTGTCTGTGTGTGAGTTCGCGATGCACGGCCAAAGTTCTCGATGGATCTGCTTCAAATTTGGTGGGCATATTCAGGTAGACCCGGTACAGGACACAACCTGGTCGATATTTCAACACGTGCTCTCAGCGCGCAGCGCTGAACCGATTTTGGTTCCACCTCAGCTATTTTGGTTCCACCTCAGCTACCCGGGCCCCCATACCGACACACCAAAGCCAAAGTTCTCGGTGGATCTTTTTCAAATTTGGACACCGTATTCAGCTACACCCCGGACACAATATCATCGATGAGATATTTCAACACGTGCTCTCAGCGCGCAGCGCTGAACCGAATTTGGTTTTTGTGTTCATTTCACCATTATAAGTAACTCTTCCTTATCTTCTCATCTTCTCCATGTTTTCAGCGTTTACCTCCCTTCCTTCGTATGGTGCACTATAGTATCTTCGGATATTCCCGGCGTTCTGTTACTATTTTTAGAAGGTCACCGCAGTGTCCAGAACGTAAATTGGACCCGTAAATTATCCTCACTGTAAAAGTGCAAAGGTCGAATCAATTTATAGCCACGCGAAAAATACACTGTCATCTATCTCTCTATAGATACGGCTTCTCTGTGTTTGTGTGTGTGTGTGTGTGTGTGTGTGTGTGTGTGTCTCTATGTGAGCAACACCTGTGCATTGTTCAGTTCTGTTTGTGATGTGGTCTGGCGGCTTTTGTGTAATTTTATGTACTGGCCTTCCTTTGAGAAGCCATAACAGTTCAAAAGGGCTTAGAGATAAGCTCTAACTTGCTCAGTCCTGTTTGAGTGGAGTTCGCCTCCAAAGGTGATTAACACGGTTACATTCGTCGACAAGGATGGGACTCGATATGGTCAGGAATGGCATTATGGCCACTGAATCATTTTCGTGCTGTTCCCATTCCACGAATCTGGGAGGGACCTAAGCTTGGCGGGTCCATTGTTCGGACCCGGCGAAGCCGGCGTACGGCTCTAAGTACTTCTTCCCGGCGAAGCCGGCTACCCGGCGAAGCGGGTATTCATTCTAGTGTATACATAATGAAATTAAAAGCCCCACATGATGTGCATGGCATGCGTAAATAAAATTAAAAAAATAAAAAAGGAAACTTTCTGGATACGCAAATAAGGAAGTAAAGCGTCTGCACCGAATTGTCTCGAAGACACAACTTACGAGACAAGAGGGATTTCTCCTTCTTGTTATTGTCATTCAAACGTAAAGACCAGCCAAGAAAATTGCATTGCGGATGAAACGACATTTTACAACCTTAAACTGAGAAATAAAAAAATATTACCTTCATTTCCACGACGGGACATGGTTGCCATTTGCATGTGTGTATTCCGGTGAGCCATCCAGTTCCCCAACGTAGAATACTGCGACAGGGCTTGTTTACGCTGTTTTTGGAGGTTTGTGAATTAGGTTGCGTTCGAGTAACGCGGCTGTTCTAGTCATAGAGTATTAAAGGTTCTTTCCTCCTCATGAAACCCGACATGTCAGCCAACACATGAGTTTGTTTGTTTCGTTCATGGCCTGAAACTCCCACGGCTTTTACGTGTATGACCGTTTTTCCCCGTCATTTAGGCAGCCATACGCCACTTTCGGGGTAAGCCACCACATATAACTATGCTAAAGGTTTACTTGGGATGAGAGAATCTTTCATTTTAAACACATAGCAACATGCCACGGCCTGGCCGCTTTCTGTGCATAGGCCTACATTTGTGTTGAATTAATTTCGTAACTGACACGAGCGTCAACATTCGGAATGGGCGATTCTGCTGAGGTTATGCCCCCTCTTTCTTTCGGCTGGTAACTGGCGCCACCTCGCGGCAAGATCACACGAGAAAGGAAAACAAACTTGCATTGGTCCCAAATAGCATATCGGTTTGGTAACAGTTCGTGTGTAAGTCGTGCATTTTATACAGTAAACAGACAATGGTCGGTTCTGGTGAGGTTATGCCCCTTCTTTCTTTCTGCTGGTAACTGGCGCCACCTCGCGGCAAGATCACAGGAGTTGTCTCGCGTTATCACCCCAGAAGCGCTCATTAAGCTAACATATTCCCGTTCTGCATACAACACAGCCAAGCTGTTGAATTCTGGAAGTCGCAAGATTCTCTAATTCCGTGTGAAAGTCTATAGACACATCTGTGATGGCATAGGCTTACATGATGGTATTCACACGAGAAGGAATTTAAGTTGACAATGTGAGGAATTGATTAAGAGATTATTTAATTAGCCTTATCTCATGTAAAAGCCTGGTCAGATCTGGATGGTCAGCCGAATCATTTCCACGGAAGAACGGAGCCTTTAAGCTACCATGCATTACTCACATCCCGAGGGGCGCGTATCCCAGGAAGTAAATTGTAGAGCACATTGCATTGTGCAACCAAATAGAATTTAAACAGGAAAGTGTGTGCGTGGGGAGGAAGGGGGGGGGGGGAGACAAAGACACATATATAGAAAATGAAAATGAAAATGAAAATGAAAAACATATACAGACAAAAAATACAGTATGATATGGCGCAAAATCCGCGATCCATTGGTCGTCAAACACACACTGACACACCACACACACACACGCACGCACGCTCGCACGCACACACGCACGTACACACACACATACGCACACACGCACACGCACGCACATACACACATACGCCCACACATACGCATACACACACACACACACACACACACACACACACATACACACACACACACAGAGTGTAAAAGTCTGTCGTGTAGGGCTATGGCTTTGCATAAACAATCCTACCGAAAAATCTCTCTCTCTCTCTCTCTCTCTCTCTCTCTCTCTCTCTCTCTCTCTCTCTCTCTCTCTCTCTCTCTCTCTCTCTCTCTCTCTCTCTCTCTCTCTCTCTCTCTCTATGTGGTTGCTTTGTGCGTACGCGCGCGCGCTCGTGTGTGTGTGTGTGTGTGTGTGTGTTTCATGCTTTATCATTTGAATCTCCATAGTGATAATTGACAGGTTTCCACTCAAAGCGTAACGCCATGCACGTTCTATGCATTTCTCAGAAATTGGGAATTCTGGAAACAATATGTCGATCTACTCAACCCCGCCCAGAAAAAAAACCATTCGGGTTTTTCAACCATGACTTTTTCAGGAGTCTCGTTTACGGATTTGAGAAATCACACATCATACTTCCGGTGGGTTTTAGTTTTAGTCCAAGCAAACGAGGAAGCTTTCTGTATCCAATCGGGACATTCCAATTAAACAACAACATTTAATTGTGTACCACACACACACACACACACACACATACACACACACACACACACACACTAACACTAACACTAACACAACCACACACACACACACACACACACACACACTCACAAACACACACACACACCGTGTGTCACACCGCACACACACACATACAAGCACACACACACACACACAGGTATACACACACACACGCACAAACACACACACACACACACGCACAAACACACACACACACACACATGCACACACACACAAACACACAGACACACGCACGCACAAACACACACACACACACACAAACACACACACAGGTATACACACACACACACACACACACGCACAAATTACCTTCTTGGAGTTCATGGAAAAGCTATGTGGATACCTGTACTGGGGGAATTAGGAAGGTTCCCTTTAGGATTAAAAATGTTATCACAAACAATAGCATTCTGGGCGCATATTCTAGACTCCAAACAAGATTCGTATATACATCAATTATACGACTCAATGTTGCACCATCCGACAGAAACGCCATGGCTACAATTTGTTAGACAATCTCTTTCTAACTTAGGTTTTAGTGACGTTTGGCATAACCAATCTACATTAAATGTACACAAATTAAAGTTTGCCATTGACAAAAAACAACAAGAGGAATATATAAGATACTGGACAAAAGAAAAATCAGATACATATTCCAGACTTAAGTTTTATTCTATGATCAGTAAATCTTACGAAATGCAGTCATACTTAATACAAATTAAGAATAATAAACACAGAAAGATGTTAAGCAGATTAAGGACTAGCACACATTGTTTAAAAATTGAAAGTCGAAGACATCAGAATATCCCTAAAGAAAATCGTCTTTGTATTGAATGCAATGTCATAGAAGATGAAATACATTTTCTAGATAAATGCAATAAATATGTTAGATTAAGAGATGAATTTAAAGAAGATGCTTCACATATCAATATGAAATATGCTAACAAAAATCCAAGTAACTTATTTTTAGAAGACGAAGTTCAAGTTCGTCTTGGCAAATTTGTTACGGATTGTTTTAGCATTGTATAATGCATTATTTGTTGTTTGTTGTGTCAATAACTTTACTGGTTCATGACAATAAACATTATTTTATTCTATTCTATTCTATTCTATTCACACACACACACACACACACACACACACACACACACACACACACACACACACACACACATGCACACACGCACCTCTTCCCTATTTCACACACGGTATATAAACATTCTTCGACGATGAAACATAAAGAGAATACTGCATTGTTTGCCTTGTGATCCCAGTATTACATGACGCTTTGTGTTCGTTTTATTTTTAATTTAAAGTAGAAATGCCAGCGAACAGGAAAGGTTAAAGGCACAGTAGGCCTCCCGTAAACCATCACAGATACTGTCATGCTTTTACACACAGCACAAACACCCTTTCCAGGGCCGGACTAGGCTAAGAGGAGGGGGGGGGGGGGTTGCTAGAGGTGGTCCAGGGGGATATCCCCCCTGGCGGCAGGGGCGGATCAGTTCATTTTAGGGGGGGGGGGGGGGGTTCAAAAGTATATTGTGAAGATATGGGTGTGAAGGCGCAAAGCGCCGAGCCGACGGTGCAAAGCGCCTAGCTTGCTAGGGGGGTCCGGATCGAGGCATGCCCCCCCGGAAAATTTTGAAAAAAAGGATGCAAAATGGTGCAATCTGGTGCATTCTGAGGATGATCATTACCAGTTTCAGGCAGCAGATTTTGTCACTGATTATAACCCCCAAAATTGAAACTCAATGTAAAATAAAGAAATGCATACCTCATTCAATATTTTTATATTTTTATATTTTTATATTTATAAGGTGGGTCCGGAAACCCTAGAAACCCCCCCCCCCTCGTCCGCCCCTGGGCGGGGTCAAGGGGCAGAGCCCCTAGTTGGGGTCAGGGGGCGAAGCCCCCTGAAGCTGATGGGTAGGTCATATTCTGAGATAAGAAAATGGTCGCTCCTTGCATGAAACGGCATAAAATAAGCAATAATGAAAAATGTTTTAAATAAGTAAGGTACATGTTCAGGCTAGGCGGGGGGGGGGGGGGGGGGGGGGTGGGTTGCGCAACCCCCATAACCCCCCCAGTAGTCCGGCCCTGCTTTCATGTAAACACTCACCGCTTGAGAACATCCTAGGTGCCCTCCGTGAAGAGCGAGCAATTTTCAAAGAATTTATTTTTGCGTGGTTTATCTTACCCCTGAGCCATCGTGAACCCGTGTGACTGATCCAGTTTCCTTTTTTTTTCACAATGTAGTCGTCAGTTTGTGATTTCCAATGCGACTCGCTGTAAGCTTATCTGCAATAGCACGTTATTATGTACCTTTGAATCTAAACGCAACAAATGGCTGCGATTCACACGAACTCAAGCGATGGCTTTTGACTGTTCAGAGAAACTGGCGGTAGGCATAACCGTCGTCTGCCACGAGAACCACGACCTTGCGTGACCCTGCTTCCGGGCTTTTCTTTTTTCAAATTTTCAAAACTTCGAATTGTGCTGATCTTGCCTTGATAAAAAAAGATTTTTTTTATTATTATTTAAGAATGTTTGTGTAACAAGCTGTCAATTTATTATTTAGATTTTAAAAGTTAGGTCTAGCGCCAAAATGTACCGCCCGATTGTCTGATCAGACAATCCGCAAAATTAATTCTTTGAAAATTGTTCGCTCTTTTCGTAGAGCACCCAGGATGTTCTCAAGCGGTGAGTGTTTAAACGAAAGGGTGTTTGTACTGTGTGTAACAGCCTGACAGTATCTGTAATGGTTTACGGGAGGCGTACTGTGCCTTTTAATATTAGAACGTTTAATTATAGACAGGAGAAAACATTCGCTGACTCTTCGTTGTCAATCAATCAATCAATCAATGAGTCTTATATCGCGCATATTCCGTGGGTACAGTTCTAGGCGCACTGCAGTGATGCCGTGTGAGATGACATTTTTATACGGCCAGTAGATTGCAGCCATTTCGGCGCATATTTACCTTTCACGGCCTATTATTCCAAGTCAGACGGGTAAAGGTAGACAATTATTAACTGTGCCTAAGCAATTTTGCCAGGAAATACCTTTTTGTCAATCGTGGGATCTTTAACGTGCACACCCAATGTAGTATACACGGGGGGAGGTTCGGACACCGAAGAGAGTCTGCACACAAAGTTGACTCTGTGAAATAAATTTCCGCCGAACCTGGGATCGAACTCACGCTGACAGCGGCCAACTGAATACAAATCCAGCGCGCTACCAACTGAGCTATATCATGTGTTGTGAGACGGAGATCATGATTATCGATGAGTCAACACATTACTGGACTAAGTTCCTGTTCTTTGAATTGTTTTGTCATTACATGTACGTCCTCTTGTGCAACGTTTCATCTTGTCTGTACTTAAACATGCCAACAACTATCTTGTTTCTTGACTGTTGATTGTGAAATGACAGTAGTCTACCTCTTTCGGTGTATTTCTTCCTCTAGAAATCTCTATTATTCAATATGTGTATTGGAATGTTAAAAGTCCTTTGTTTTTGCATACCGAGTTTTGTACGTTTCATATATTAGGCTATGAGGGTGTGTGTGTGTGTTGTGTGTGTGTGTGTGTGTGTGCGTGCGTGCGTGCTTGCGTGTGTTTGTGTGTGGTGGTCTGATGTGGTGCGGGGTGTAGTTGTGTGTGTGTGTGTGTGTGCGTGCGTGTGTGTGTGTGTTCGTGCATGCGTGCGTATATGTGTTTGTGTGCGTGTGTGTGTGTGTGCGTGCGGGCGTGCGGGCGTGCGTGCGTGACTTATGGTTCACACTTCGCAACAAAGAAATACACACTCGGGGACAAACAATTTCTTTGCGAAGCTTGTACTTTATTTTTCATAATCTGCGAAATATCGACGGAATACTTTTGTGACTTGGTGTGTAACCTATACGTTACGCTCAAGGCGGTAATAGTTATTCACACACTGATACACTCGTCCTGGTCTTTTCGTTGTTATTGACACAGAGATCTTGCATTGCTTGGCGTTCTGAGTGTATTTCTCGTACTCAGTTAATTTTAGAGCGACCACTCAACTGATTAGATCAGAAGCTTCATATTGTCCCATGTGTTTGAAGTGTTCCATTATTTCAGTCAGAGACTGTACAGCACACAGTCACAGTCTCTGTTTCAGTTCTCGCACAGTGAACAGGTTGTCATGGTGACGGCGTTCTGGGCGTGGCGAACATCTTCATTCCTGTCTCTGTGCGCATGACAGTCGCCATCTTTTTCTCCACTTTGTGAGAAGGGTCAAGGCTGAAAGTGAATCTGCAACGAACCAATCCAATACTTCTTCACACAAAATGTCATGGATACGTGTGTATTTAAGGAGTGAGCGCTAATGTTGAATTATTCGTTATAAATAAAACACAGAAGAGATTTAAATTCGAATATAAAGGTCACGGGTAGAGCGACCGATTACTTTGTACCGAACCGAGATATAAAAAATAAAATACAAATACAAAAAGGCTCAAAACGCCGGTGGAACATACATGCTTATTTCAAGAACAGTCCACCGGTCGGGCGGAGGGGGGGGGGGGGGGGGGGGGGGGGTGAGGGTAGGGGGTGGAGTGCGGGGGGCACCTGGTGTCACAAAAAAGGATGTTAAAACGGCAGTCTAAGAAGAACAAATGACGTTCGGTACTGTGCATGCAATCGATTTCCCCGAAAGCTATAATTATACTGTCGAGATTTTAATGAACGCCGTAGTCAGATGAACCCATGAACTCGCGGACATGGGATAATAATTATTGTCTGATTGTCTAAACAAACACATTTCAGTGCGGTAACAGCTTTATACATTCTATTTGCCAATGGACTTCTAGAACGTGGCGTGCACTTACTAACTGAAGACATAGATACAAGCTTTAACATAAAATCACGAAGCTCGGTAAGAGTACCGGTGTCAAAGTCATAAGCGAAGAATGCTAAAAGTGAGAAAAAAAGATTATTGTAAGCAGATCAACATGTGGAATTTGTCACCTTCTGAGGAGACGGCCAATCATGATTTTCTGTTCGTTCATAGCAAAGTGCTGACCGATACAGTTCCTGCACACACACAAACCAATTCGTTATGATCACAGGAACACTTATAAATGGAACATACCCAGAAAAGATCACAGCGATGTACAACAAATGGGGTGTGCACATATTTACAAACAGTGACAATTAGAGAGAGAAAAATGTATTGTAACATGCAACTTGAATATGACTCGCGTATTTCAGAGACAACTGAAATGTTCAAACTCAGTAACTTCAAACGCGCGCAACCATAAACACATACAATGACTAAATAACATAAACAAAAATACTTTACCAGACAATGTATATCATGTTTCAGCTCATAGTTGTGAAAGGCTAAGTACTTACACACACACACACACACACACACACACACACACACACACACACACACACACACACACACACACACATACCAACCTACCCATCCCCACATACACACACAGGGACACACACACACACACACACCACAAACACATACATACCCCCCCCACCACCCACACACACAAACGATCCAACACCCCCCACACACACACCACCACCACCACCACAACCAAGTCACCTCCCACCCACCCACCCCTCCACCCCCTCCCACACACACACCTGGGACCAGCAGAGAACGGGATAAAGGCGTAAGCATCTCTCTCCTTCACATTATCCGGCAGGAACCGCCCTGGCAGGAAGGCGTGGGGATCATCCCACACCGTAGGGTTGTGGTGCACGTTGTAGATGTTGATGGTGCACATGGTGCCCGGGGGGAGGGTGGTGCCCGCTATGGTCAGTGGCTCGGTCAGACTGCGCGACACGACGGGCACCGGGCAGTGGAGACGCATGGCTTCCTTGATGACCATGGTCAGGTAGTCCAGCTTGGGGAGGTCATCCCTGTGGAAGGTCCATGCAGTCAAGCGTTATACAATTAAGGCCAAACAAAAATATATGTGGTTTATTTTCATTTCTTAGTCTTAGTCTCAGTATGGTTCGCAAAATGTGCCAGAGTTTGTTTTGGGGGGGATTTGTTTTTAGAAATTACAAACAAGTTTTAGGGTCGGTGGGAAAAACAGAAACGATCGATCGGCTCACCCTAAACCAACATATATTTTTGTTTGGCCTGGAGAATTGGATGATACGGTCCTTCTTGTGCGAGCGATCTGACGTGCAGTGGCATCGCACTTTTAAGACACCCCCCAATGTAGGACCTACTCCCTTTTGATAACTTGTTTCCCCCTCAGATTGTCCTGTCATAACCTCTTTAAAGTTAAAACTCCCTTTTGATAACTTGTTTCCCCCTCAGATTGTCCTATCGTAACCTCTTTAAAGTTAAAACTCTCTTTTGATAACTTGTTTCCCCCTCAGATTGTCCTATCATAACCTCTTTAAAGTTAAAACTCCCTTTTGATAACTTGTTTCCCCCTCAGATTGTCCTGTCATAACCTCTTTAAAGTTAAAACTCTCTTTTGATAACTTGTTTCCCCCTCAGATTGTCCAATCATAACCTCTTTAAAGTTAAAACTCTCTTTTGATAACTTGTTTCCCCCTCAGATTGTCCTATCATAACCTCTTTAAAGTTAAAACTCCCTTTTGATAACTTGTTTCCCCCTCAGATTGTCCTATCATAACCTCTTTAAAGTTAAAACTCCCTTTTGATAACTTGTTTCCCCCTCAGATTGTCCTATCATAACCTCTTCAAAGTTAAAACTCCCTTTTGATAACTTGTTTCCCCCTCAGATTGTCCTATCATAACCTCTTTAAAGTTAAAACTCCCTTTTGATAACTTGTTTCCCCCTCAGATTGTCCTATCATAACCTCTTTAAAGTTAAAACTCCCTTTTGATAACTTGTTTCCCCCTCAGATTGTCCTATCATAACCTCTTTAAAGTTAAAACTCCCTTTTGATAACTTGTTTCCCCCTCAGATTGTCCTGTCATAACCTCTTTAAAGTTAAAACTCCCTTTTGATAACTTGTTTCCCCCTCGGATTGTCCTGTCATAACCTCTTTAAAGTTAAAACTCCCTTTTGATAACTTGTTTCCCCCTCAGATTGTCCTGTCATAACCTCTTTAAAGTTAAAACTCCCTTTTGATAACTTGTTTCCCCCTCAGATTGTCCTATCATAACCTCTTTAAAGTTAAAACTCTCTCTTTTTAAGACCCAGATTTCTCAGATTTGTTGACTTCTAAATAGGGTTTCATGGTTTCACCACAGATCTTTTCAGGCGTTTACCCGGGATATCACGCTTAACTTAAACAGACGCGTTATAAATTAACAGTCTCGCTGCTTCCCGAGTGGCTTCAAAGAGGGATTTTTTATGAATTAATTTCGTCATACTAACGTTGTTTTAGTATGTATTCTACATAGTGAAAGACTGATTTTCTAGCATAAAAAAAACAACCTGGAAATATATTTTGTGATCGCTAACACAGATCACTCTCTTTCTCCAAATGACAAAAAATGTGCTCTTCGTCGATCTAAGAAGTTGGCTTTGACACTTATATTAAACAAGTTTCCAATTCGTTGTTACTCACCATTCCTCACTATTACTCACCACAGAATATCGTCCGACTCACGGCCTTGCAGCACAGTGTCAATCTCTCGCTGTACGTTAACCTGGACGTCAGGGTGAAAGTAACTCACCAGCACTCACTGTTAGTCTCCAGCACTCACTGTTACTCACCGGCACTCAGCGTTACTCACAACAGAACATAGTTTCAATCTCCCGCTGTAATGTTTACACTGGATGTCAGCGTGAATGTCACTCACCAGCACTCACTATTACTCACCATCCCTCTTTGTTACTCACCACAGAATATCGTCCGACTGACGGCCCTGCAGCACAGTGTCAATATCTCGCTATATTTTACACTGGACGTCAGGGTGAAAGTAACTCACCAGCACTCACTGTCACTCGCCAGTATTCACTGTTAACTGCCAGTACTCACTGTCACTCGCCAGCACTCACTATTACTCACCACAGAATATCGTCCGACTCACGGCCTTGCAGCACAGTGTCAATCTCTCGCTGTACTTTACACTGGACGTCAGGGTGTTGACACAGAGAGTACATCGTCCACGATACACCGCTCGCCGTCGTGTCATGACCTGTAGTCAACATTCAAAGCTCTCTTGAATGACAGACACAAGTGTTCTGGTCGACTGGGCTTTCATTCGTTTTGGTCGGGATTCAGTTTCCGGTTGTCAATTGGAAATTTCAAAAGGAAGCATACAACGCACAACAGACATCGACGATGTGCGAAAATTAAGGTTAAAAAAAGAAAGTGTGTGTGTGTGTGTGTGTGTGTGTGTGTGTGTGTGTGTGTGTGTGTGTGTGTGTGTGTGTGTGTGTGTGTGTGTGTGTGTGTGTGTGTGTGTGTGTGTTTGACCGATAAGGGACATTACCTGACAGGTTTAGAAGTTTTCTGTCCTCGTGGAGTAGTGCTCTTTTTCCGTTTTATTAACTATGTGTCCCTTGACTTCCGGAACTATTTGAGGATATTGGTAAAAAAAAGAGTGTTTTGATTTGAGAGTGCATAAAAACTGTTAGGATAACAGTAGGGGAAAGAAACATAAATGTATGTGTCACTGTTGTGATGATCAGCGAGAGGAAAATTGTATTAAGTGTTTGAAACATTTAATTATTATAATATTTTTCTCTTTATATTTTATTGATAGAATTGACGCTGGAATTTATGCAATGGCATGGATAGGAATCCATAACTCAGGTTATAACTTGCCATTGTGGCGTTTGATGTTGTGATGATGTTTAGGGTTTTCATGCTGATCTACGGTTTCCCCTCTGCCCGCATGGCACTCGGGAAATCGTAGGGTCGGAAAGTCTTGACACACTTTTCCGATATAGGTAATGGTCGCACCAGTATCACGCTACTACTACTGCTGCTACTACTGCCATGGGGTCCATCACAAGAGGACAACTGTTGATCCCGACCCGTGGACATCTTAGGAGGAGTTACAGGCCGATGGATCCGGGTTTCTCCTGCTTTCGCCTTCTATAACTTTCCGCAGGATCGTCAGGCGGA
Organism: Littorina saxatilis; assembly: GCF_037325665.1. Classification (NCBI taxonomy): domain Eukaryota; kingdom Metazoa; phylum Mollusca; class Gastropoda; order Littorinimorpha; family Littorinidae; genus Littorina; species Littorina saxatilis. Next base: position 71,049,683 of record NC_090247.1, read on the forward strand.
GACCTCCACGCTGGACGTCAGTGAGCAACGTCTGTGGGGGCTGTTCTTCGTCAGCGAGGCGCTGCGTAACGTTCTTAGGAGGAGTTACAGGCCGACGGATCCGGGTTTCTTCTGCCTTCGCCTTCTACAACTTTCCGCAGGATCGTCAGGCGGAGACCTCCACGCTGGACGTCAGTGAGCAACGTCTGTGGGGGCTGTTCTTCGTCAGCGAGGCGCTGCGTAACGTTCTTAGGAGGAGTTACAGGCCGACGGATCCGGGTTTCTCCTGCCTTCGCCTTCTACAACTTTCCGCAGGATCGTCAGGCGGAGACCTCCACACTGGACGTCAGTGAGCAACGTCTGTGGGGGCTGTTCTTCGTCAGCGAGGCGCTGCGTAACGTCGTCTGCTTCCATTCGTCGCAGACAATAACGGGACTTTTCTCCGTCACACAGGCTAAGTTATTACTTATATATCTTGGGTGTTGTGTGGAAGGGGGGTCGCCGTTCGGCAGTGTAATGACACACTGAAACAGTTCTATTGATATGCGCGATTTGTTTTTTTTCCTTTATATATTAACCGGTATTTCATGTGGCCAACGTACTGTATGTTCATCGAACAATTCTACATACTAAGTTTGTGTGGCTCTTCGTTCTTCAGAAACCACCAGGCCACTGGAGTGTGATTTGATTGATTGTTTTGTAAACTGTTTGTGGGTTACATGTTGAATTTAATCTTATAAATAGATGAACTGGTTTTTTGCTTCATTCTTTTATTTTCTCTCCCTTTTGCTCTCCTGTCTATCTGAACCCTAAAGCGTTTACGTTTGGAGATTTTATTACAATTTATGAGTGAGGTGCGAATCATGTGAGAGTGTGTGGGTACTTGTGTGTGAAGCGCTGTGCGAGTGAATTGTTTTATTTTCTCTAAGCCCGCGGTTTGCGCCGCGACATAATTGGAGATTCCAACAATACCACAAATTACTCAAAAGGGGCAGACAATGTTTTACGCAAGGGGCGGATAATCCAATTTATTCAGTTTATTAGTGAAAATATAGACAAAATGCTATTTTATGCTTGTAAATATTAAAAATATCCAGTCAAAACTAATGTAGACATTTTTATTGGCCTTTTGTCAGCATAGTTGAATGATTTTAGTTTTGAGATATGCCTTATTCGTTGTATTTTTTTTTTGCAACAGGTTAGCCATAATATGAGATTTTTGACGATATTTCTAAAAATAGGGTGTGTTGAATTGAGATTGCATAAAAACTGTTAGGACAACAGTAGAGGAAAGAAACATATATGTATATAGGATACTCACGTGAAATATCCTGATCAAATGTTGGATCTTCCTGACGAGAATTATCAACTGTGTCGGTTCTTTTCCTACCTATCCCATCCCTCCCACCCCTGCCTTGTCCCCTTCTGCCACGCCCCCTTCCACGCGACGTGGATAGTTGTACAAAATCATCATTATCACTCTCATTTTCGTCACTTTCAATTTCACTTTCATTTTGAACAATGTCTCCCTCGCTTCCCACCACGTTTTCATCTTCACTTTCATCTCCATTGTCGGGAATATCCATCAAAATACGAACAGCTTCCTCAACAGTATAGCGCCGATTCGCCATGTTAGAGAATCGAACCAAAGATGTCCAGAAAAACGCAACAAAATCCGTCAAAATCAATCGAATTCACTCAAAACTACACCCACATGGAGGCAGACATCTTGGCTATCGAAAACGAGGCAATTGCGGACTCTCGCGGTTGTTTCCCCTGAGTAACAGAGCGTCGACTGCTGTGAGGGTCCGACCGCGCTTAAGAAAAAGTATTCAGCACGGTGTCAATACCCATACACTGTCATCATAAAGAACTATACGCGCGATCCAGAACAACTCAAAATATCGAATCCTCCCAACTGAAACACTATCGATCCCAACCAACAAAGTATGGAACAGTTCGAAATCATCTTCAAGAATGGCAAATTTGTACAATACAGACGTACCCTCGAACATGAAGGTGTCCACCTCACTGCGGATGTCCTGTGGTGACAGCCCTTGACCAGTGTCGTCCCTAGCGGTCAGCAGCACGTCCAGAAAGTCCAGGTAGCGTTTCTTCGGCGGTCCTTCCTGCTCCTGCAAAGGTAAGAGATACAACAATTGTCAGTTTTAGTCTTCACAAGAATGGGCTCTGGACAGTGTCTTGAAGAATAAAAAAAAACAAGAAAGGTTAAGTAATAAGACGTTTAATTTCGGACTTAAAGAAGCATTCACAAGAACTTCGACAAACAGACGGACATGGACGCACGCACGCACGCACGCACGCACGCACGCAAGCACACACGCAAAACCACACACACACACGCACACACACACACGCACACACACACACACACACGCACACACACACACGCACACACACACACGCACACACACACGCGCGCGCGTGCGCGCACGGTCGACGTAGTCGCAATTTCTTGACTTTCGTCTGCCGTATGCTGTCAACGAGAGAGTCGGACAGACGCATTGACAGACACAAAGATTGAAAAACAGATAAAACAGATAAAAAGACAGATGCAGAGAGATCAACACGAGACAGATACAGATCGAGTGAGACAGAGACCAAAAAAAACAGAGAGAGTGAGACACACAAGGAAAGATACAGAGAGTAACACAGAGAGAGAGAGAGAGAGAGAGAGAGAGAGAGAGAGAGAGAGAGAGAGAGAGAGAGAGAGAGAGAGAGAGAGAGAGAGAGAGAGAGAGATCCAGACAGGGGGAACTGACCAGGTCCTTCTGTCTTGCAGAGATGACCTCTTCGGACACACGGTGTACATAGTTGCACAATTCTGCGTTCTTTTTTCCGTTGGCCGTCAACGCCCACGCCCAGTCCCAGTGCACCAGTGGATTACTGTCAGTAAAACATCAATGATTAGAGAAGAAAAAGAAAACGAAACACAGAAAAAAGTCTGTGCAAGTAATATTAAAATATCTATTAAAAAAATACAGAAAGGTAAGTTAATGAAACGTGTAATTACAGGCAAAACAATGCAATGCATATACAACGTCAACGCAGAAACAAGACAAGCAATGCAGACACCACACAAACAACACAAGCAATGCAGAAACAACAAAAGCAATGCAGATACTACGTCAAAGCAGAAATAAGACAAGCAATGCAGACATCACACAAACAACACAAGCAATACACAGAAACACAACCAATGCAAAAAACAAAAGAATCAACGCAGAAACAAGAGCACCAACGTAGAAGCAACACAAGCAATGCAGAAACAATACAATCAAGGCAGAAACAACACAAACGCCGCAGAAACAACACAAGCAAAGCCGAAACGACACAAGCAACGCAGAAAAATAACAAGTAACGCAGAAACAAGAAGAAAAAACATTAAAAAAACAAGCAATGCAGAAACAAGACAAGCAATACGTCACCCAGACAACCAATACAGAAAGAAAGACAAGCAATACGTCAACGAGACAAGCAATACGTCAACAAGACAAGCAATGCAGAAACAAGGCAAGCGATACGTCAACAAGACAAGCAATACGTCAACAAGACAAGCAATACGTCAACAAGCCAAGCAATACGTCAACAAGACAACCAATACAGAAACAAGACAAGCAATACGTCAACAAGACAACCAATACAGAAACAAGACAAGCAATACGTCAACAAGACAAGCAATACGTCAACAAGACAAGCAATGCAGAAACAAGGCAAGCGATACGTCAACAAGACAAGCAATGCAGAAACATGACAAGCAATACGTCAACAAGACAAGCAATGCAGAAACAAGACAAGCAATACGTCAACAAGACAAGCAATACGTCAACAAGACAAGCAATACGTCAACAAGACAAGCAATGCAGAAACAAGACAAGCAATACGTCAACGAGACAAGCAATGCAGAAACAAGACAAGCAATACGTTAACCAGACAAGCAATGCAGAAACAAGACAAGCAATACGTCAACGAGACAAGCAATGCAGAAACAAGACAAGCAATACGTTAACCAGACAAGCAATGCAGAAACAAGACAAGCAATACGTTAACCAGACAAGCAATGCAGAAACAAGACAAGCAATACGTCAACGAGACAAGCAATGCAGAAACAAGACAAGCAATACGTCAACAAGACAAGCAATGCAGAAACAAGACAAGCAATACGTCAACCAGACAAGCAATGCAGAAACAAGACAAGCAATACGTCAACCAGACAACCAATGCAGAAACAAGACAAGCAATACGTCAACAAGACAAGCAATGCAGAAACAAGACAAGCAATACGTCAACAAGACAAGCAATACAGAAACAAGACAAGCAATACGTCAACAAGACAAGCACTACAGAAACAAGACAAGCAATACGTCAACCAGACAAGCAATGCAGAAACAAGACAAGCAATACGTCAACAAGACAACCAATGCGGAAACAAGACAAGCAATACGTCAACAAGACAAGCAATGCAGAAACAAGACAAGCAATACGTCAACAAGACAACCAATGCAGAAACAAGACAAGCAATACGTCAACAAGACAACCAATGCAGAAACAAGACAAGCAATACGTCAACAAGACGAGCAATGCAGAAACAAGACAAGCAATACGTCAGCAAGACAAGCAATGCGTCAACAAGACAAGCAATGCAGAAACAAGACAAGCAATACGTCAACCAGACAAGCAATGCAGAAACAAGACAAGCAATACGTCAACAAGACAAGCAATGCAGAAACAAGACAAGCAATACGTTAACCAGACAAGCAATGCAGAAACAAGACAAGCAATACGTTAACCAGACAAGCAATGCAGAAACAAGACAAGCAATACGTCAACGAGACAAGCAATGCAGAAACAAGACAAGCAATACGTCAACAAGACAAGCAATGCAGAAACAAGACAAGCAATACGTCAACCAGACAAGCAATGCAGAAACACGACTCGACAAGCAATACGTCAACCAGACAAGCAATGCAGAAACAAGACAAGCAATACGTCAACAAGACAAGCAATGCAGAAACAAGACAAGCAATACGTCAACAAGACAACCAATGCAGAAACAAGACAAGCAATACGTCAACAAGACAACCAATGCAGAAACAAGACAAGCAATACGTCAACAAGACAAGCAATGCAGAAACAAGACAAGCAATACGTCAACAAGACAAGCAATACAGAAACAAGACAAGCAATACGTCAACAAGACAAGCACTACAGAAACAAGACAAGCAATAAAGCAATACGTCAACAAGACAAGCAATACAGAAACAAGACAAGCAATACGTCAACAAGACAAGCAGTACAGAAACAAGACAAGCAATACGTCAACAAGACAAGCACTACAGAAACAAGACAAGCAATACGTCAACCAGACAAGCAATGCAGAAACAAGACAAGCAATACGTCAACAAGACAACCAATGCAGAAACAAGACAAACAATACGTCAACAAGACAAGCAATGCAGAAACAAGACAAGCAATACGTCAACAAGACAAGCAATGCAGAAACAAGACAAGTAATACGTCAACAAGACAAGCAATGCAGAAACAAGACAAGTAATACGTCAACAAGACAACCAATGCAGAAACAAGACAAGCAATACGTCAACCAGACAACCAATGCAGAAACAAGACAAGCAATACGTCAACAAGACAAGCAATGCAGAAACAAGACAAGCAATACGTCAACAAGACAAGCAATGCAGAAACAAGACAAGCAATACGTCAACAAGACAAGCAATACGTCAACAAGACAAGCAATGCAGAAACAAGACAAGTAATACGTCAACAAGACAAGCAATGCAGAAACAAGACAAGTAATACGTCAACAAGACAACCAATGCAGAAACAAGACAAGCAATACGTCAACCAGACAACCAATGCAGAAACAAGACAAACAATACGTCAACAAGACAAGCAATACGTCAACCAGACAACCAATGCAGAAACAAGACAAACAATACGTCAACAAGACAACCAATGCAGAAACAAGACAAGCAATACGTCAACAAGACAAGCAATGCAGAAACAAGACAAGCAATACGTCAACAAGACAACCAATGCAGAAACAAGACAAGCAATACGTCAACAAGACAACCAATGCAGAAACAAGACAAGCAATACGTCAACACTCAAGACAAGCAATGCAGAAACAAGACAAGCAATACGTTAACCAGACAAGCAATGCAGAAACAAGACAAGCAATACGTCAACAAGACAAGCAATGCAGAAACAAGACAAACAATACTTCAACCAGACAAGCAATGCAGAAACAAGACAAGCAATACGTCAACAAGACAAGCAATGCAGAAACAAGACAAGCAATACGTCAACAAGACAAGCAATACGTTAACCAGACAAGCAATGCAGAAACAAGACAAGCAATACGTTAACCAGACAACCAATGCAGAAACAAGACAAGCAATACGTCAACCAGACAAGCAATGCAGAAACAAGACAAGCAATACGTCAACAAGACAAGCAATGCAGAAACAAGACAGGCAATACGTCAACAAGACAAGCAATACGTCAACAAGACAAGCAATGCAGAAACAAGACAAACAATACTTCAACCAGACAACCAATGCAGAAACAAGACAAGCAATACGTCAACAAGACAAGCAATGCAGAAACAAGGCAAGCAATGCAGAAACAAAGAACAAACAGTGCACACACCTGATTCTCTCTTTGAGTAGGGAGGTTAGAGTTGCAGTGGCCTGAACATAGGGATGTGATTCGCTGTGGAACAAAATAAAATAACGATTTCATGGTAAAGTTTAAATTAGAAAGAGTCAGCAGAAAATAACCGACTCCACCAACACACCAACCTCCCTCGCACGGCATGACTCTCTCCCCGACCCATATCTGCCCACCCCCCTGGCAAAGCTCAGAGAGGATTCCGAAGGTGCTCAGCCGGCCAAGGAGAACCAGGGGCATGCCCACCTAGCCCCACCACCCCTCCAATGACATTTTGAAAAAATGCGAAAAGAATCGGTGCACTCTCGTGAATGGCTGAGCCAGTTACCTAAACGGGACAGTGAAGCCAAATCTACTGGGACATAGTTAGGCCAATATGCGTTTGGGATCATACGCTCACACGCACGCACGCACGCACGCACGCACGCACGCACGCACACACTTACCCCTTTGTCTGAACGTCGTCCGTATAGCTCATGGCACACTGCAGGATGACGTCCAGAGTACACACACTGATGCTACTGAACATCTCCAGACTCTTCTTCTCTGCTGCACACTTCGCTATGTTGGCCTGAAATAGACAATGTTCGGAAATAACTCTTTCAAGTTGGCATGGGTTGTGGACGAGTTGCTTTCCCTTGTTTTAAAGGTACTGAACTTGTCAAATCCAGGTGCACGGAGCCCCTGGGGCTTTTAGTCATACCTCAGGCAGCTATCCGTTAGAAGAACTACCAAGTTTCATTGACTTGCACCCAAAGAGTCAAGAACTGCGATTTTTTTACGAATTAATTTCGTACTCGGACCCGGCTGGTCTTGGCCTATTTTTGGATCTAAATTTAGATCAGGTAGATCACCACATCATGCACAAAAAGACACGTCACTAGCAAACTATGTCAGACGTCATCATGAGTTTGTGTAAAACAAAATGGAGGCCGGAATCACTCAGTTGAATCGAACTCCGACCAAACACCACGTAATAACTAGGTTAATTTATGCACTCGCGTGAACAAGAAACTGTCGAGCTTCACAGATGTCGTCGTTGGGTAGTTTTGGGTTTGTTTTACTACCATAGGAGGATTTTTGAACTGTAAATGCACTCAGCTGCAACAAAGACGCAAAACGAAGGCTGTGAGCTGCACTGTGCCTTTAACATAAACAATGAGGTAAGCCTACGATGTCGCGTGTTGCTTGGCTCAGTGTTTTTATGGAAAAGCAACTCTTCCACACCCAACACAGTTATATCCGGAATTCGTCTTTTTAGATCAGATTTAATACGAATTGCGGGGATGGCGTTTACCGGATACTTGTGTCATTGTACGGGTTAATGTATTTATGAAAGTACCAGAAACGAAATCTGGCCACACCTACTCGTTTACATCTTGTTTGACGGGGTGTTTAAATACGATATTATCGTTTCTCTGTTCGACTTGGTTTGTGACCAGCTTTTTTGGACTTGTGAACAAATAGCGGTTCATACCACACACAAAAATGTTGGCACGATTACTGGTATTCCCTGTAAACAAACATCTTTCGCCCCTCCTCCCATCCCGCGACTCAACACACGTTCAAAGATTCGAATTACTTTCAACTTTTCATTATTACAGGCGCTTAGAACTATTTTAGGATTTGCGCCATATAAATTTAATACCCTTATTTAAGTTATTATTATTATTTTGGATTCGAATGGCACCGATCATTTTGCTAATTACTTACCTGAATCTAGAACAACAAAGGTCAAGATGACCAAAAGTTGCACAAATTGAGAGGCATCAATCGCATCAAAATTACTTCCCTGACTTTACAATACTAAATTTAAAAAGTACTACAAGTTACACAAATTGAGAAGCACCAACATTTATTCCCTGAATTTAGCACTATTATATAAAGTTCAATATTCACAACACTGAAGTTCAAGATTACGACATGTTGCACAAACTGAGATGCATCAAAATGACGTCAGATGGAGAACTTGACACAGTGAAATCAGCGGGGCTTACCAGCATGACGTCACACGCTCTGTTGCCGATGGCTTCATACGGTTTCAGGATGTCGAAATGGAATGCTGGCGTCAGCAGACGACGGGAGCGCCGCCATCTTGAGCCGCCAGACACCAGCAAGCCCTCACCCAGCCATGGCTTGGCAAAGTCATATGTCCACCCCTTCGGTTCTGCGTGACAAAGAGCTTACATTCCGGCAAACCGCTACAGCGTTTAAGAAATCAACCCCCGTTCATTCCTGACCACCGCCTAAACGGGGGAGTAAAGAAAGCTACCTTCATTCCTGTCCACCGCTACAGTGGTTATAGCGGTATCTCTGTCACTTGGGCCTTGCTTCGCTGACCTAACTAAAGGGGGGGAGTTTACGTCCTCACAGAAACTATTTCTATTTGGGACAAGAGTTGGTGATACGCTAAAATTCGCTGACCTGCCCACCGCTACAGTGGTTATAACGGTATCTCTGTCACTTGGGCCTTGCTTCGCTGACCTGCCCACCGCTACAGTGGTTATAGCGGTATCTCTGTCACTTGGGCCTTGCTTCGCTGACCTGCCCCACTGCTAACGGTACTTGGAATATTTGGATTAGCATCTCCGGGTTTGAGACTGGCTGTGGGAAAGTGTCTGGCACCTAATTAGTCAACACTTCTTCTCGTGTGAATGATAATGGCAACCATCACATATCTGCTCAGACCTTCAGCCTTCTTCTCGTGTGAATGATCAGGGGTCGACACTAACTTATTTGGCCTGGGGCCACACTGGCCCCAGAGATGGAAATTGCTGGGGCGGAAAAAAAAAATCTGGGGCCCACTCTCAGTATTCACGTGCGGCAATGCATTGTCTGTTTTTCTTCATCGTACTGAAGCCAGGGAAATTCTTTCAACCATTTGACATTGAAATTACGACAGCGCTTCGCGCTTTTGGCTGCATCGGTCTCCTTTTTATATTTAGTCAAGTTTTGACTAAATATTTTAACGTAGAGGGGGGAATCGAGACGAGGGTCGTGGTGTATGTGTGTGTGTGTGTGTGTCTGTCTGTCTGTCTGTGTGTGTGTGTAGAGCGATTCAGACCAAACTACTGGACCGATCTTTATGAAATTTGACATGAGAGTTCCTGAGATTGATATCCCCATACGTTTTTTTCATTTTTTTGATAAATGTCTTTGATGACGTCATATCCGGCTTTTCGTGAAAGTTGAGGCGGCACTGTCACGCCCTCATTTTTCAACCAAATTGGTTCAAATTTTGGTCAAGTAATCTTCGACAAAGCCCGGACTTCGGTATTGCATTTCAGCTTGGTGGCTTAAAAATTAATTAATGACTTTGGTCATTAAAAATCGAAAAATTGTAAAAAGAAATAAAAATTTATAAAACGATCCAAATTTACGTTCATTTTATTCTCCATCATTTTCTGATTCCAAAAACATATAAATATGTTTTATTTGGATTAAAAACAAGCTCTGAAAATTAAATATATAAAAATTATTATCAAAATTAAATTGTCGAAATCAATTTGAAAACACTTTCATCTTATTCCTTGTCGGTTCCTGATTCCAAAAACATATAGATATGATATGTTTGGATTAAAAACACGCTCAGAAAGTTAAAACAAAGACAGGTACAGAAAAGCGTGCTAGCCTTCTTAGCGCAACTACTACCCCGCTCTTCTTGTCAATTTCACTGCCTTTGCCATGAGCGGTCGACTGACGATGCTACGAGTATACGGTCTTGCTGAAAAATGGCATTGCGTTCAGTTTCATTCTGTGAGTTCGACAGCTATTTTCGCCTTACGCGACTTGTTTTTTTTACACGTGAGATAGCCAGCCAAATTGGAGGAGTGTAATACGTTTTGTAAATGGCAGAGGTTTGTCTATGGACAGAATTAGTTTCAGTTTCGGCTTGTCTATGGTCAGAATCAGTGGTGTGAAAATCTTTAAATAAGACTTTTTTCTGAAAGTTTCTTCCATTAGCGTAGTAAAACCGAGAAGCAACATTCTATACCTACCGCAGGTACAAGATAATTATGTAAGATAATTATGTTGGTTGGTTTGGTTCCAAAAGTCAGTCGTCTCGGGCCTAAATCCGACAATTGCTGCAGAGATATGAAGAAAATGATGACGGTTCTCCCATCAGAGTAGTGAAAAGATGCAGCGTACTAGTCGTGCTATTAACTAGGTTCTTTAAGCTGTGGCAGAAATAAGGTATTTAGGCCGACAACCTGTGATATCATAGGGGAGGAAAAAGGGGTCGAGAGGTAGCCGAAGGGGGTTTTCGTCTCCGTTACCAATAACTCCTTGGGCACCGGACCACCTAACCAGATGTCGGGTTCGTGTCATTATGACAGCTTTTACGCTTCCAATGAAAGCAGGGTTTACTACGTTTTCACACTAAACTCGTGCAAATTTATCAAACTCTTCGACCAGAAAATCCAGGATAAAAGAAAAGTCACAATCGCCAGATACAAAGTAATTTTGTTACGAGTTTTTGGAAACCATAGTTTTACTTCTTTTACGCTTAAATTTAGTTTTTGTGTGTGTGCCGAAAGATATCCTAGCGTTTGAAATGATTAAATCGAATGGGAGCTTATTTATAGATTACCTGCTCACCTATAAATCGAATTTCAGAACCTAGCTGCTTGAAAAGGTTTGTCAAGTTGACTGGGAAGTGCAGTTTGTATGAGTCGAACCGTAAGATTGACCCGTCTTTTCTGACGCGACTTCAGTTCGGGCACAATGCAGCTGTTAGTGTGGAAAGAGTGGTCGAACTTACAGTTAGATCTTTCCACTGACCTTGCTACACTGGTGTGACAAGTCAAAGCACTCAATGTCTTACTAACACTGACGCACGCACCGTGCACGCACACACACACACACACACTGACGCGCCGTGCCGCGCACGCACACTGGCAAACACACACACACACACACACACACACACACACACACACACGTGACACATATATACCACACACACACGCACACACTGACGCGTGCGAACGCACACTAGCAAACACACACACACACCGTCCGCATGCACGCACTCACACACACACACACACACACACTGTTACACACACACACAAAGATACAGATGCACAGACAGACACACTTACAGAAAAGACTAAAGCAACAAAACTGGCCATACGGTACGGCACTGCTCGTCTTTTTTTCTCTTAATTCCTGCATGCGTATATATGCATGTTTCCAATCCCCGAGACTTTCGCTAGGAACTTGGGATCTTTATCGTGCGCATGCATGCACACGGGGGTGTTTGGAAAACAGAAGAGAGTCTGCACAAAGTTGACTCTGGGAAATAAATCCCTGGCCGGACGTGCGGGTCGAACCCACGCCGACAGTGACAACTGGTTTCCAACCAGCGCTTCTACTGACTGAGCTATCACCCCTGAATTGGGACAGTATCTGTGCAGAGCGGCAACTTTACCCTGAATTAATTCTTAAAGGACACCTATGTGTCAATCTACAAAATTAACTCATAAAAAAATGTCCTTGGACTTATACTCTATAGGTTTCTCAGAAATCGCTGCTGTACACTTTCTATTCAGTAGTAATATGTGTTTCATTAAGGATGGTGACCACACAAATATTACCATATAGGGCGAACTAGTGATTTAAAAAGAGGGACCATGATGTCCTAGGACTTATACTCTATAGTATGCACTATCATTTCTGAGACTCTGTTAGCTTTTTTTTTTTTACAGTTTCGTGAATGTGGACGTCAAAGTTTGTTCTTTTCGCTTTCTTAGTCATCTCTGTACACAACTCTGTCAGTCTGTCGGAATTATTCTTCCTGGCTCTGTTTGTAATTATCTAATGTTCCTTACCATCCCAATTTTTTTTTTCTTACACGTGAGATAGCCAGCCAAATTGGAGGAGTGTAATACGTTTTGTAAATGGCAGAGGTTTGTCTATGGACAGAATTAGTTTCAGTTTCGGCTTGTCTATGGTCAGAATCAGTGGTGTGAAAATCCTTAAATAAGACTTTTTTCTGAAAGTTTCTTCCATTAGCGTAGTAAAACCGAGAAGCAACAAGATAATTATGTTGTTTGGTTTGGTTACAAAAGTCAGTGCGTCTCAGGAGGCTAAATCCGACAATTGCTGCAGAGATATGAAGAAAATGGTATTCTCCCATCATGGCGTAGTGAAAAGATGCAGCGTGCTAGTCGCGCGTGCTATTAACTGGGTTCTTCAAGCTGTGGCATATATATAACGTATTTAGGCCGACAACCTGTGATAACATATAGGGGAGGAAAAAGGGGTCGAGAGGTAGCCGAAGGGGGTTTTCGTCTCCGTTACCAATAACTCCTTGGGCACCGGACCACCTAACCGGGTGTCAGGTTCGTGTCCTTATAATGACAGCTTTTACGCTTCCAATGAAAGCAGGGTTTGCTTCGTTTGCACGCAAAACTTGTGCAAATTTCACAAACTCATCGACGAGAAAATTCAGGATAAAACAAAAGTTACAATAGGCAGACACAAAGTAATTTTGTTATGAGTTTTCGGAGACAAATTTCTACTTATTTTACGCTTCAATCTTGTTTTTGTGTGTGTGCCGAAATATTTCCTTGCGTTTGAAATGAATAAACGGTAGCTTATTTATAGAATACCTGTTGATCTATTGATTGAATTTCAGAACATGCTTGAAAACGTGTGTTGACTGGGAAGTGCAGTTTGTATGAATCGAACCGAAAAATAGGCCCGTCTTTTGTGACGCGACTTCAGTTTGGGCACAATGGCCAATGCAGAGCTCCCTCAGGTGAGTGTGGACAGAGTGGTCGAACTTACAGTTAGATCTTTTTACTAACCTTGCTACACTGGCGTGACAAGTGAAAGCACTCAATGTCATGCAGACACGCAAGCACGCACGCAGGTGCACACGCACGCGCGCACACACATACACACACACACACACACGTAACTCAGTCAGCCCCTGGGTACCAGCTTTTTACATTTAGTCAAGTTATGATTAAATGTTTTAACATCGAGGGGGGAATCGAGACGAGGGTCGTGGTGTATGTGTGTGTGTGTATGTGTGTGTGTATGTGTGTGTGTGCCGGTGTGTGTGTGTGCGTGCGTGTAGAGCGATTCAGACCAAACTACTGGACCGATCTTTATGAAATTTGACATGAGAGATCCTGGGATTGATATCCCCATACTTTTTTTTCATTTTTTTGATAAATGTCTTTGATGACGTCATATCCGGCTTTTCGTGAAAGTTGAGCCGGCACTGTCACGCCCTCATTTTTCAACCAAATTGGTTGAAATTTTGGTCAAGTAATGTTCAACGAAGCCCGGACTTCGGTATTGCATTTCAGCGTGGTGGCTTAAAAATTAATTAATGACTTTGGTCATTAAAAATCTAAAAATTGTAAAAAAAATATTTCTTTTATAAAACGATCCAAATTTACGTTCATCTCATTCTCCATCATTTGCTGATTCCAAAAACATATAAATATGTTATATTTGGATTAAAAACAAGCTCTGAAAATTAAATATATAAAAATTATTATCAAACTTAAATTGTCGAAATCAATTTAAAAACACTTTCATCTTATTCCTTGTTGGTTCCTGATTCCAAAAACATATAGATATGATATGTTTGGATTAAAAACACGCTCAGAAAGTTAAAACGAAGAGAGGTACAGAAAAGCGTGCTATCGTTCTCAGCGCAACTACTACCCCGCTCTTCTTGTCAATTTCACTGCCTTTGCCGTGAGCGGTGGACTGACGATGTTACGAGTATACGGTCTTGCTGCGTTGCATTGCGTTTAGTTTCATTCTGTGAGTTCGACAGCTACTTGACTAAATGTTGTATTTTCGCCTTACGCGACTTGTTTCGTTTCTCTCCACCCTGTTCTTCATCTTCATTTCCATGTCTTTTTACACCAGGGATGTGTCGCCACATTTTGCGTTTGGCATTTGAAGGCGATACTTATCTCTCACGCTAAAGAGCGCAATCTGGGAGTTATTTCCCTTACGACATTGTCCTTCGACGATTTGAATGTGTTTTTTTCTTGACTGCGGCATTGATCGTAACGCAAATTTCAGTGACGACTTTGACTGGCGATTTTTAGTGATTGGCTCTGCTGGCATTAGAATTTTCGGTTTGTCATTGTTGGAATTTATCCTGGGGCGGAGTGGGCCCCAAGCTTCAGCAATGTTTGGGGCGGAACACAAAACTCTGGGGCGTTCCGCCCCCCGCCCCCGCTAGTGTCGAACCCTGAATGATAATGGCAACCATCACATATCTGCTCAGACCTTCAGCCTCCTTCTCGTGTGAATGATCATGTCAATAGACGACCTCCGGACATAACTCTGTCGGGTTTGTATGGGTTGTGAAAGAGTGAATACTCTTGCTTTTTCGTGAGGCAAGCTTTCTACACGTGCTCCTTGTCCACGTCTTTCAGACACACCCCTCGCTAGTGACTGGCCTATAATGTCACATGGGAAAGTCTGCCTCAATAAAAGCAAGAGCATTCAGTCTGTCACAATCCACAGTCTGTCACAATCCACAGTCTGTCACAATCCACAGTCTGTCACAATCCACAGTCTGTCACAATCCACAGTCTGTCACAATCCACAGAAACACGACAGAGTTATTTCCCAACATCATCTATTGCCAATGATCTGTTCAGGTTTTTACGTGGAACAAGAGCATCCTTCCACTCGTGCAACACGATAACGTTTGATACAAGCTCCTGTGGCGTGCACATACAATAGCCTTTGATAAAAGCTCCTGTGTCGTGTACCACAATAGCCTTTGATAAAAGCTCCTGTGTCGTTTACCACCATAGCCTTTGATACAAGCTCCTGTGTCGTGTACCACAGCAGCCTTTGATACAAGCTCCTGTGTCGTTTACCACCATAGCCTTTGATACAAGCTCCTGTGTTGTGTACCACAGCAGCCTTTGATACAAGCTCCTGTGTCGTGCGCCAAAGTAGCATTTGATACAAGCTCCTGTGTCGTTTGCCACAATAGCATTTGATACAAGCTCCTGTGTCGTGCACCACAATAGCATTTGATACAAGCTCCTGTGTCGTGCACCACAATAGCATTTGATACATGCGCCTGTCTCAGGCACATAACAACAAGTCGCGTAAGGCGAAAATACAATATTTAGTCAAGTAGCTGCCCTTTTTCAGCAAGACCGTATACTCGTAGCATCGTCAGTCCACCGCTCATGGCAAAGGCAGTGAAATTGACAAGAAGAGCGGGGTAGTAGTTGCGCTAAGAAGGATAGCACGCTTTTCTGTACCTCTCTTTGTTTTAACTTTCTGAGCGTGTTTTTAATCCAAACATATCATATCTATATGTTTTTGGAATCAGGAACCGACAAGGAATAAGATGAAAGTGTTTTTAAATTGATTTCGAAAAAAAAATTTTGATAATAATTTTTATATATTTAATTTTCAGAGCTTGTTTTTAATCCGAATATAACATATTTATATGTTTTTGGAATCAGCAAATGATGGAGAATAAGATAAACGTAAATTTGGATCGTTTTATAAAATTTTTTTTTTTTTTACAATTTTCAGATTTTTAATGACCAAAGTCATAAATTAATTTTTAAGCCACCAAGCTGAAATGCAATACCGAACCCCGGGCTTCGTCGAAGATTACTTGACCAAAATTTCAACCAATTTGGTTGAAAAATGAGGGCGTGACAGTGCCGCCTCAACTTTCACGAAAAGCCGGATATGACGTCATCAAAGACATTTATCAAAAAAATGAAAAAAACGTTCGGGGATTTCATACCCAGGAACTCTCATGTCAAATTTCATAAAGATCGGTCCAGTAGTTTAGTCTGAATCGCTCTACACACACACACAGACACACACACAGACACACGCACATACACCATACCCTCGTTTCGATTCCCCCTCGATGTTAAAATATTTAGTCAAAACTTGACTAAATATAAAAATCATCCCCCTGGATGCTTCCTGTGTGGAACAGGATTTTTAATTAAATTGTTGTTGATTTAAAGGCACAGTACGCCTCCCGTAAACCATCACAGATACTGTCAGGCTTTTACACACAGTACAAACACCCTTCCATTTGAACACTCACCAAACGGGAACATCTTATATGTAATTTTCTAGAAAACTGTAAACACCACTATAAGCATTATGCTTGTTGTTGTTTACTCAATATGCGTTTTTATATTTAGTCAAGTTTTGACTAAATATTTTAACATCGAGGGGGAATCGAAACGAGGGTCGTGGTGTATGTGCGTGTGTGTGTGTGTGTGTGTCTGTGTGTGTGTGTGTGTGTGTGTGTAGAGCGATTCAGACTAAACTACTGGACCGATCTTTATGAAATTTGACATGAGAGTTACTGGGTATGAAATCCCCGAACGTTTTTTTCATTTTTTTGATAAATGTCTTTGATGACGTCATATCCGGCTTTTCGTGAAAGTTGAGGCGGCACTGTCACGCCCTCATTTTTCAACCAAATTGGTTGAAAGTTTGGTCAAGTAATCTTCGACGAAGCCCGGACTTCGGTATTGCATTTCAGCTTGGTGGCTTAAAAATTAATTGATGACTTTGGTCATTAAAAATCTGAAAATTGTAAAAAAAACATAAAAATTTATAAAACGATCCAAATTTACGTTTATCTTATTCTCCATCATTTGCTGATTCCAAAAACATATAAATATGTTATATTCGGATTAAAAACAAGCTCTGAAAATTAAATATATAAAAATTATTATCAAAATTAAATTGTCCAAATCAATTTAAAAACACTTTCATCTTATTCCTTGTCGGTTCCTGATTCCAAAAACATATAGATATGATATGTTTGGATTAAAAACACGCTCAGAAAGTTAAAACAAAGAGAGGTACAGAAAAGCGTGCTATCCTTCTTAGCGCAACTACTACCCCGCTCTTCTTGTCAATTTCACTGCCTTTGCCATGAGCGGTGGACTTCGTTTTAACTTTCTGAGCGTGTTTTTAATCCAAACATATCATATCTATATGTTTTTGGAATCAGGAACCGACAAGGAATAAGATGAAAGTGTTTTTAAATTGAATTCGACAATTTAATTTTTATTTTTTTTTTTTTTTTTTTTTTTTTTTTTTTTTTTGCCAAGCACATCATTGTGGGGCTTTTAATGAATAACATGCATCCGTCCACTCACAATATATTTTCTTTCATCCTTCAACATTTACCACTCAAAAAGTATATAGTATCAAAATTAATGAAAAACTTTTTTCTTACTTGTACCCTTAGACAATTTTCCTTGGTTGCCCCAAGATTGTGTTACTATTTGCTTAGACCATAGCTTTTTTTCTTTTTTTCCGTTGAAATATGTATTTAAAATGCATATCATTATAATTATACACACACAAAAAACACAGTATGACATCCACTATATACATCTTGGTGTAACTTTGGGTCCGTATCTAGAAATGAGAAGAGAAGGAGAATAAAATGAAAGAAATAAGAATAGAAAAATAAAAGAAATAAAAAAGAGGAATAAAAGTCATAATTTTACATTTCTGATCTGCAATTGCTTTTCGAATAAAACAAAGAGAGGAATTGAAGCCTTTGTTTTTTTATAAATACTTATGCACATTTTAGCAACCAAAATTATACGGTTCAATTCTTTCAACAGGGTTGCTTGCATTTTTCGATTTTTAACACCAAACATAATTTCGTGCACTGTTAACTCTATTTGTTTATCCATATGTACCCAAATATAAAATTCTATCTGTTTCCAAAACTCAATCACCACTGGGCAAAAGAGAAAAAAGTGTTCTATATAATCAACGCTATTGCTACAATATGAACAGACATTGTCCTCCACAACTTTCATTTTACATAACATAATGTTTGTGGGATAAATATTGTGAAGTAATTTCCATTGTAATACACGCAACCTTGTTTCTTTAACCGATTCAAAACTAGTCAGCCAATCTTTCTTATCAATTTCATAATTAAATTTCCTCCTCCAAAAGCCAATTGCACAAGGTTCAACAACTTTCATACTTACTAATTCTTTTCTAAACTGTTGTGCGCTATGTACTTTCTTACCACGATATAAGGGGATATCCATCAAATCAATTTCTTTCTTTCCGTGCATCGTCTTGTGCATTACATTCAGAGCAACAGCACGAACCATGTTATATTCCAAAATTCTCCGTGGGGATTTTCCTAAAACATCACAAATGAACTGATAGGAGACAAATTCGTTTCTGTGTAAAACATCATGTACGCTATTAAGACCCTTTCTCGCCCAATCTTCAAAATACAGTACATTTCCGGCATAAGCAAAACATTGGTTATTCCATAAAAGCGGATTAAATAAATTATTATCAATACATAAGCCTACGTTGTTATCAAGCCAGGTTTTCAAAACAATTTTCCAAAATTTGGATTTGACAAGTTCACTCCCCTTTAGTCTCCGAAAATTAACATTTGAATAAAAACATTCACAATTTGAGCCGTACATTGAAAACACTGACTTTGGAACACATTTCCACTTATCCGTGACTTTGCGGGATGTCAGTCTGACAGCCCATTGTAATAAAAATGATGCCTGCATGTGTTTCAAATCAATCATATTTAAACCACCATTTTCGACATCACTACACAATATTATCCTTTTAACCTTTTCAAATGCCTTTTTATTATTTTCTTTCTTTTTCCACAAAAATCTAAACAACAGTCTATTAACTTCTGCTAATACTTTATCAGGGATCACAAATGCCTGCATAAAATAAACAAATTGGGAGATCAAGAACGTTTTTATTACAATAATTTTACCCATGATACTCAAATTTCTTTTCTCCCATGCCGCAATCAAGCGCTTAACAGACGTAATTCGCTCTGTCCAATTTTCCTCAACGTCAGAGGCTGATATGTCATTACAAAAATAAATTCCCAAAATCTTTAACTTTTTCTTCCAATTGAAATCATAAAAGGTGTCTTGACAATGTTTTTGACTTCCTAGCCACATGGCTTCACATTTTGACAGATTCAACTTTAATCCGGAAACGTAGTAAAAAGAATCAAAAATCAATAAGGCATGTTTTAAATCCGTTTCGCTTTTCAAAAATAACGTTACATCGTCAGCATACAAAGCAATTTTTAACATATCATCCCAAAACCTATCATTTAAACAATTCAAATTCGAAATACCGTTAACATTCTTATTCTGCCTAATCTTAATGGCTACTAACTCAATTGCCAAAACAAAGGCTAAAGGCGAGAATGGACATCCCTGACGGATTCCAGACTCCACTGGAAAATACTCAGACAACCAGCCTGCATAATTAACACAACTCTTGGCATCTTTCATCAAAACTTCGACCCAAGTTACAAACTCCGGGCCAAAGCCAAATTTTTTAAAAACATTTATCATAAAGTCTTTTGAAATACAATCAAATGCATGAAACATGTCGATGGTGACCAAAAGACCTGGTTTATCTTGCACATTCATTTGATCTATGACGTCATCAATCAATCTTAACAAAGATGAAACTTGCCTCCCTTTAATATATCCAACCTGATCAGGATTAATCACATTATGTACAATTTAATTTTGATAATAATTTTTATATATTTAATTTTCAGAGCTTGTTTTTAATCCGAATATAACATATTTATATGTTTTTGGAATCAGCAAATGATGGAGAATAAGATTAATACGATATTGTTTCGTTTTCTTTGGAGGAAAATTAATTGTAATAAGAAAGCGTTTGAGAAAGTGAAGAGAAGTGTTATGTGTAGTGGAATAGGAACAGGAGGAATTCAAATGATTGATATGCAAATATTGCAAGAATCTATTCTGTGCGGCTGGCTTGCTCAGCTTTCGAATATGAATAACAATAGTACATGGACGTGGATTCCTAGATTATATTTCCGTAATTTTGGAACAGATTTATCTTGTTTTAATTCAATTATTGGTCCTAAAAAGTTTAAAGGGTTAGATAGTCTTCAGTCCTCCTTCTGGAGCAAAGTACTGCGAGTCTGGTTGGAACATAATACACTGCACTCTCCTTCATCTCTGAAGATGGCATGCATATATGGAATAATGTCGATATAAAATATCAAAATAATGTAATTTATTTTGACAACTGGGCAAAAAAAGGAATAACACATGTCAATGACCTTTTAGAAAACAATTCCATTTTGTCATTTCAAAATGTACAGAACTTAATTGGTACTTCACCAGAACTCTATTTACAGTACATTGTTGTTCACTCGGCGTTATCTCGCTATTTAAAGAACAATACGGATTATGTATATGCTGTTACTGAAGAATTTTCGAAATTGTATTTTAATGATAAAGTTATGTTAAAAGCTAGAGACTTTCGAAATTTTATGACAGATATGAAATATAGTCCACCCTGCTGTGTTCGATTTTGGCTGAACAAACTTGGTATTAATATTGAAGAAAAAGTTTGGCTCAATGCAAAAGAGACAACAACAGAAACCAGACTAAAAGAATTACAGTGGAAGATATTACACAATATATACCCAACCAATATTCTTCTCTTAAAAATGGGACTCACAAATAATGATAAATGTCCATATTGTATTGAACAAGTTGATTATATTGAACATTTCTTTTTCTATTGCAGTAAAATTCACCATTTGTGGAAGCATGTTGAAACATTGTTTTACGATCGATATAACATAGCAATTATTTTACAAGCAACAGATGTGCTGATTTGTGTGCGAGATAAGAATGGTTTGACACTACACACACACACACACACAGACAGAAACACACACACACACGCACATACACCACGACCCTCGTCTCGATTCCCCCCTCTACGTTAAAACATTTAGTCAAAACTTGACTAAATGTAAAAAGCTGACCTACCGGCCCAATTTGTGTAGCCGCCGGCTATTTATTGCCCGGATACTTAGGTTTCGCTCTTGTTTGGGGTCATGCTACCTAAACCAACATATATTTTTGTTTGGCCCAACGAACCAACCTTCCTTGTGTGAATGGTTGTTTGTTTACCTGCGGTTTTGAGCAGAGGTTTGACGGTGTCGGGGTGGTTGAGGCTGATTTGGACCCTCAGTGGTCCGAGCCACACACGGTAGAACTGGGGGAACTGTTCCGTCAACTTGTCGAAGTACTGCAGTCGTTCTACGTCGGAGCCCAGCTGACGAAACTGCACATGGTTTGAATAGATGGTAGACTATGTGAGTTATGCATCAGCGCACACACGCGTGCAAACGCACAAACACTTCCCCTCCCCCCCCCCCTCCCGCCGGCCGCACTGGAGCATGTAGTCGCTTTAAACTCACTGACACCGACACAAACACACACACACACACACAGACACACACACAGACACACACGCGCGCACACACACACACACACACACACAGACATACACACGGCACACACACACAGGCATACACACACACACACGACCACACGCCCGCACATGCGCGCGCGCACACACACACACACGCACACACACACTTGCACACACACACACACACAAACACGCACACACTGAACACACGCACACACACACACGGCACACGCTCGCAGGCACACACTACGCGCACGCACACTGTGACACAAGCACACACACTAGCACACGCACACACACACACCATGGCACACACACACACACACACACACTCTCTCTCTCTCTCTCTCTCTCTCTCTCTCTCTCTCTCTCTCTCTCTCTCTTTCTGTATGACAACAGTACCTTATGCACATTTCCCCAAATCCAGCTAAAGTCGGTGTCTCCGGGCAGACTGTTGAAGAAAAGGAAGTAGGAGCGATACCACAGCAACCACCGTACAACCTTTACCACCACCGTCGTCACCACCACCACCAACGCCGCTGCAGCGACTGTTGACAAGTTATCCGCCATGGCAGTAAATGCTTTCGCGCAGAAAGTCTACACAGAAAGTGACGACTTTCCGAACCCTGCTGTTGGAACGCTACACAGCTCAAAGTGTGTTGTCGGAGTCTACGGTTGAACACGAGCTGAGAGTGTGTGTCCTCCAAGCCAAGAGCACTTCGTGGTACATGTGACATGTGTACGGGGCTGTCTGAGATCCAAAACAACGACCCACAAGCTGAGACCTTCAACTCTGCTATAAGGCAAGAAAAAAAAGAAGTCTGTTTACGGTAACATATTTAAAAAAAACAGGGTCGGTAGGTCGGGATTTTTTCTCTCCAAAAAAACATATTTTTTAAGTTATTTTGCCAAAAAAACAGACTTTTTTTTGTTCCCAAATGCCAAACAAAAGTCTAGGGTCGCGCAAAAAAAAAATAGGGTCGGTCGGGATACCGTAAACAGACTATTTTTGTGTGTGTGCCTAATGTCAGTATTATGTCGCAGCTGGGCACAACACGGTTGAAACTGACGAGGCTTGAAAGAGAGCTGTAACTGAAGCTGAGAGTGCGTGCAAACTAAGCTTGGGAAATTTCGCGGTGCATGTGTACCCTTATCACAGGCGCAGGGTATGCATAGCATAGACTGTCCCCATTATTTCGCAGCTCAGTCACGCTATCATCATGCTAACAAGAGCATTACTCATCCAAATAATGGTCCTTTATTTTGGGCAAACGTTTTAAAAACAACGAGAAAACAATGTTGCGCATCTGATTGCTAGGATTTGTCACTCACCGGAAATAGAAAAGCCAACTTAATAATTTCAGCACAACAGATGTCGTTAAAATTAATATTAAAAGTCCTTCGGTTTTGAGCCATTAAGGACTTGAGTGTTTGTCCGCTTTCAAAAGCTGCAACAACCTCTGGCAATTCTGGTGCGGGACGGAATGTCTGAAAAAAAAGCAGAACAATAAACCCTTAGTAAAACTAAATTTCTACAGAAATAAGTCTAACTGTCCATAAAAATAGCTGGATGATAGCTATTAATGGCAGTTGATAGACGTTTGAAGTTGAACGATTTGGTGGAGAATAGGTCGACAAGCTCTCTGAGCTCCGGTGAAAGGCAGTTGAAAGGCAGGAAGAACAAGCGTTCTGCAATAAAGCATGCAATTTAGAACTAGAAGTGACAATGAATTTAAAAACAACAGAAGACATCAAGCATATATCAAAACAGAATTCTGCTAGAGGGGAGAGAAAACAAATATACTGTTCAAAAAAAGAAACGCATAGCTTGTAATATTTGGTTAATTTAGTTATATGGCTACAAGGATATCCACCAAACTGCAGAAAATGTTTATCTGGTCGTCGACCTTTCGTCCATTGCCACAAGTGAGCTCTGCACGTGACGCATGCGTTATCAGTGGCTACAATGTCAAAATTGCTCATTTGGCATGACCACTCGTCATGCTTCAGTGTAATCTCGTGAAACTCGGGGAATATTGAGCTCTCACCATGTCTTCCAAAACCCATAAAAGCGGATTGTTCGCCACAAAGAAATCAGACGACAATTCAGCGACGAAAGATGGCCCGATTGAGCAGAGAAGACCGCCAAATTGCATTGGGTCGTTTACAAGCAGGCCGAAGTCAAAGTGCAATCGCCAGGCACTTCCACGTGTCCCAGAGCACCATCAGTAGACTGTGGGTCAGGTTTCAAGCCACTGGCTCCGTTGCTGACTTGCCACGAGCGGGAAGACCAAGGGCGACAACTGCTGCTCACGACCGCTTCATACGGCTCCGCCACCTCCGGAATCGTTTCCTGTCGGCCTCATCTTCTGTCCAGGCTCTCCCCGGGCCACACCGATTATCGGACCAGACCGTGCGGAACCGCCTGCATGAAGCTGGTTTGAGAGCTCGCAGACCTCACAGAGGAGCTGTCCTCACCCGCCGCCATCGCCAGAACCAATCAATTCAATCAATCAATGAGTCTTATATCGCGCATATTCCGTGGGTACAGTTCTAGGCGCTCTGCAGTGATGCCGTGTGAGATGAAATTTTATGCGGCCAGTAGATTGCAGCCATTCCGGCGCATATTTACCTTTCACGGCCTATTATTCCAAGTCACACGGGTATAGGTAGACAATTATTAACTGTGCCTAAGCAATTTTGCCAGGAAAGACCCTTTTGTCAATCGTGGGATCTTTAACGTGCACACCCAATGTAGTGTACACGGGGGGAGGTTCGGACACCGAAGAGAGTCTGCACACAAAGTTGACTCTGTGAAATAAATTTCCGCCGAACCTGGGATCGAACTCACGCTGACAGCGGCCAACTGAATACAAATCCAGCGCGCTACCAACTGAGCTATACCCCCGCCCCAACCGAGTGCAGTGGGGCAACCAGCACCTTCGCTGGACCGTCCGGAATCACTGGAGACACGTGTGGTTCAGCGACGAGTCCTACTTCCTGCTCCAGCGACATGATGGTCGGAGGAGGGTCTACCGGAGAGTAAACGAACGTTACGCGCCCAACTGTGTGGATGAGGCACCCGTTCATGGTGGTGGAGGCGTCATGGTGTGGGGGGCGATCAATACCGCTGGAAGGAGCACCCTGGTGCACGTCCAAGGGCGCATAACTGCCCAGCGATACGTGGAGGAAATTCTGCGCCCACATGCCCTTCCTCTTCTTGCTGACCAGGATGCCATATTCCAGCAGGACAACGCTCGCCCGCACACAGCACGACTCACCACCCAGTTCCTCACCGACCACCATGTCCAGGTGCTTCCCTGGCCATCCATGTCGCCAGACATGAACCCGATAGAACACCTCTGGGATGAATTGGACAGACGTGTGCGCAGGCGAGAAGAAGCGCCGACAAATCACCGCGATCTATTGCAGGCACTTCAGGAGGAGTGGGACACCATCCCACAGCAAGATATCCGGCATCTGATCCAGTCCATGCCCAGAAGGTGCCGGGCAGTTGTTGCTGCTCAAGGCAGTCACACCCCCTACTGACTTGACAGCCTCGGAACCCAATCGTATTGATTGACTGATTGATTTGAAGATGCAAATGAACTGTGTGTGCATTCAACTGTGTCCATACCAAATTTCAAACAAATAATCTAAATATTGGATTTTCTGTTAATTTTTTCGAAAAATAAAACAAATTTGGCAAGTAGCAACTATGCGTTTCTTTTTTTGAACAGTATATATTGCACTGATCTTTTTGATGTGTTGATCTGACTTCAGTTCCTGCACCATTTTTTAACTTCCATGCATGATGTACATTCAAATCAATCAATGGTTCAGTTATATATCACTTATCGGTTATTTCTTGAATATCTGTTGTTCCACTTCTAAATTTTCATACATAGTCTTTTACATAGATCTGTCAATATTTTTACTTACTTTTGGCAATTCTTGCAGTTTCTTTTGTGGTGATGCTGTCATCTTTTCAGCGATTGAGATGTCGGTACTTTCCCCCTGAAAAAAACAACAACCATGGAATAGAAAGGGTATATATAAATCTACAGCCGAATTTCTAACATTCAGAAATTGTTCTGTTGCAAATTTGTCGGTTCGCTGAGCTAAAATAGTGGCCGATGTAAGTGAGAATTCTGCAGAAAAACGATCTGCTGATCAGCTTGCGTGCACAGCTTCGGTTTTACCAGTGGGTCAGATGCTCTTGCGTTTCAAGTGTTAAAAACAAAAATAATGACGTGCCGTCCACAATCAATCTTTATTGTTGATTCACATGACTCATTTCAATCATCAGCAATGATCTTTTTGTATTGCTTTGTTTGCTTTTCACTTACCTGAGCCACAAACTCCACGTCCCCTTCGAAATTCTCCTTCTCCATGTGTTGAGAGACTGCACCGGAAGTAAAGATACTGTCAAAACCTCTCGCAGCCGCAGACGGGAGTTCGAAACAGGGCCAGCGTTGGCGCACGCGCGGAGTTGGCGATCCTGTCAAGGGATATCTATGGTTTGACGTCACATACAAAGCGGTTGACGTGTTATCTCGAGCTACTGTGACGATGCTTTGTGGCCCGGAGTTGGATTCTAAAAATTCGTCTCCCTGTGGCTGTGGGTTATTGTGCATTTTGTTGCACAACCAAAATGATGACAAAAACGATGTTTGGTGGCTTGTCGTCAGACCAGCATTTTGTTGTTGGTCCTCGGGGAGCATATCGCCTTTTGTCTCATATTTATCAACCGCGGCCTTCGGCCTTGGTCGATAAAGATGAAACAAAAGACGATATGGTCCCCTTGGACCAAGAAAAAAGCTGGTATGTCAACAAGCCACCAAACATCTTATAAAGTTTCATATAAAAACCACCCTTTTAAAGTTTCTTGCGCAGCATTATGTAACAAATTCTTAAAATGTTGAGGAGACGCAAAATTCAGATTTGACTTAGCGAATAGTATTTTTTTGGAATAAAATTATATATATATAAACATTTCTTATCATATCAAACATCTGTTTGTGTTTGGTTATGTACCTGTGTATGCTAGAGAGAGACATAGATAGACACACACACACACACACACACACACCACACACACACACACATCCCACACACAGACACACAGAGACAGTTACACAGACAGACAGACACACACACACACAGACAGACACACACACAGACAGACAGACACACAGACAGACACACAGACAGACACACAGCCAGATAGACAGACAGACAGACAGACAGACCGACCGACAGCCAGACATACGGACAGACAGACAAACAGACAGACAGACAGCCAGCCAGACATACGGACAGACAGACAGACAGACAGACGGACAGACGTACCTGCATCAACAAGGATTCCAGCACTGACGTGTTGCACAGACGGGACCAACAAAAATGACAGCACAAACCAACACTGACGTCCTCATCGCCAACAGTTGCAAGAATCAACCACCCTCTAGTGATCGATAAGAAGAAGAAGAAGAACCACACTCTGACACATCATTAATTACACTCTTAAAAATACGAACAATAAAAACAGACCGGTTTCGACAAATAGTCTTCGACAGTTACACTT
>NC_090247.1:71082256-71177256 GCF_037325665.1 Littorina saxatilis
TATGGGGGTCGGACACGGAGACAGACAGACAGACAGACAGACAGACAGAGGGAGGGATTTTTTTAAAATTAATAAACTATAAAAAAAAATATAAAAAAAGTAAATAAATAAATTTTAGAAAACATTAATTAAAAAGAAATTAAATGAATGAATTAATAATTTATTTTTTTAAATTGACCGAGCTCTTTACACGTGGTGACACTTTGAACGGTAGGAACAGTTGGGACGGGTGAATTCGGGCTGCATGTTCAAAATTGTAGCCATTCCCTGCCCGTTCCAAATGAACGGTTATGGAACCTTATTACGTAGGCAACGGAACTCATGGATTGTTCATGGAACTGAACGCAATGGTAACGCAACGCTAGTGCTCTCACACACTGGGTTTTCAGACCCGCATTCAACACATCCATTCTAGCTTCCGTTCCCAGCTGTCCTGAAGACGGCTGCCACTATGGTCAGACGCTGCTCAAAGATGCCAAAATCGGTCGTTTGCGCACGGATGTGTGGAATGGGGGTATAAGCAAGGCAACGTTAACACGGTCAATATGCATAGTCAGCGATCAGTACGGGCCAGCCATCATTGCTGCAACAGATCGTGAACTCCGATCAATACAGTGTCCAAAGCAAAGGGTATCACATTAAAATGATTAAGCGCACACTGCATAACTTACTCATCAGAGTTAAAGTTGTTGGTCGCGATGGCAGGTAAAAGCCGGTCAACCACGTGCTATTGCTTCGCCTCGCTTTGAAAAGCTTGACCCCATGTCAAGGGCGCTTGCTGTGTCACACCGCTTACAAATCCTGACAGAAGTTTTCCGGAAACACGTCTACCCTTAGTCAATTTCATGCATTTATTGTTTAAACAGCCTTACGCCGCAACGCAATTTTTCCTGATTTTTGTCAGGACAATCACACCGTGTGTCTGGACTGCGGAGCCTGAATTACGCACACACGCACGGACACAAATACTCGAATACCAAACACACGCACGGACACAAATACTCGATTACCAAACACATGCACGGACACAAATACTCGAATACCAAACACACGCACGGACACAAATACTCGAATACCAAACACACGCACAGACACAAATACTCGAATACCAAACACACACGCACGGACACAAATACTCGAATACCAAACACACGCACGGACACAAATACTCGAATACCAAACACACGCACGGACACAAATACTCGAATACCAAACACACACGCACGGACACAAATACTCGAATACCAAACACACGCACGGACACAAATACTCGAATACCAAACACACACGCACGGACACAAATAATCGATTACCAAACACAAACAGACGGACACAAATACTTGATTACCAAACACACACGCACGGACACAAATACTCCATTACAAAACACAAACACACGGACCCAAATAATCGATTACCAAACACACACGGACACAAATACTCGGTTACCAAACACAAACACAATCTCATATTTTCGCAAATGTTGACACCGCAGACACAACACTTAATACATTCTTGTCCATTTATGTATTGTAAGAATTCGCACCAAAAGTAAATGTTAAATTTGCTGTGCCACAGATTTTATGTTTGTTTGTTTGCTTAACCACGAAGGGCCATATCAGGGCGGTGCTGCTTTGACATATAACGTGTGCCACACACAAGACAGAAGTCGCAGCACAGGCTTCATGTCTCACCCAGTCACATTATTCTGACACCGGACCAACCAGTCCTAGCACTAACCCCATAATGCCAGACACCAGGCGGAGCAGCCACTAGATTGCCAATTTTAAAGTCTTAGGTATGACCCGGCCGGGGTTCGAACCCACGAGCTCCCGATCACGGGGCGGACGCCTTACCACTAGGCCAACCGTGCCGGTTTTGTGCCACAGATTAATATACAATTAAACAAACAAATACCAAGTGTGTTATATAATGTTATTGTTTATCGATTAAAAAGGCACGCTTAAGCGTCTTCCCAAACTTTAAACAAGTCGCGTAAGGCGAAAATACAACATTTAGTCAAGTAGCTGTCGAACTCACAGAATGAAACTGAACGCAATGCCATTTTTCAGCAAGACCGTATACTCGTAGTATCGTCAGTCCACAGCTCATGGCAAAGGCAGTGAAATTGACAAGAAGAGCGGGGTAGTAGTTGCGCTGAGAAGGATAGCACGCTTTTCTGTACCTCTCTTCGTTTTAACTTTCTGAGCGTGTTTTTAACCCAAACATATTATATCTATATGTTTTTGGAATCAGGAACCGACAAGGAATACGATGAAAGTGTTTTTAAATTGATTTCGAAAATTTAATTTTGATAATAATGTTTATATTTTTAATTTTCAGAGCTTGTTTTTCATCCAAATATAACATATTTATATGTTTTTGGAATCAGAAAATGATGGAGAATAAGATAAACGTAAATTTGGATCGTTTGATAAAAAAATAATTTTTTTTACAATTTTCAGATTTTTAATGACCAAAGTCATTAATTAATTTTTAAGCCACCACGCTGAAATGCAATACCGAAGTCCGGGCTTCGTCAAAGACTACTTGACGAAACTTTCAACCAATTTGGTTGAATAATGAGAGCATGACAGTGCCGCCTCAACTTTCACGAAAAGCCGGATATGACGTCATCAAAGACATTTATCAAAAAAATGAAAAAAACGTCTCGGGATATCAAACCCAGAAACTCTCATGTCAAATGTCATAAAGATCGGTCCAGTAGTTTGGTCTGAATCGCTCTACACACACACACACACACACACACACACACACACACACACACACGCACGCACATACACCACGACCCTCGTTTCGATTCCCCCTCGATGTTAAAATATTTAGTCAAAACTTGACTAAATATAAAAAACGATCTCGTATTTCTCACCAAAAATGTGCCGGACCTCCTCTACGTATCTTCCCACGCCCCTGGTGTATGCACGCGAAAAAACCCAACACGTATGTGTATATAACCAGGCGCTTCTTTTGTTGGCGATACATGAACTTCACGATGACGATGAAAGCAAAAGCAGCAGTAATGGTGGTGGCAATGACCATGATGATGATTGGTATGACTACGGCGAATAAGAGTGAAGTGGGTTCCCTTCGCCGTCGTCGTAGATCACTGCCACCGTGCACTAGAGGAAAAACAGGTACGTGGACAGAAAGAAACAAACCTTTTTTTTCTCAATATGTTTACAAATTGTATGTTTGATATATGTTGGACATAAGCTTCAAAATGTACAATAATTCTTTCAAATTACCCTTATTCATATTTTAAATATATGTATATGCAGTTGGATATGTGTCTGAATCGTGTAATAATATAAACACACATTTAATAAATAATGGCGTGTACATTGATCAATGTTTCCCTGTATCAAACAAGGATCTACTTCAACATAATATGGACACATATACACAAATCATGCTATTTTAAATCATCGGTCTAAACACATATTTACTATTTCACATCACATATGAATAAACTGGCATCTCAGCGTAACTTCTCGTTCAAACACGACATTCAAATCATACTGTTTACCATATTTGAATCGGTCTCGAATAGCAGCTAGCATCTGCTGAAGGGACATTAAAACCCAAAACCAACCATATTTGAATTTGCTGATGGACATTTTTGCAATTAATATAATGTGGTTTATTTGCTTATTTTCAATTTGATTCTTTTCATTAACTTTATAACCAAAATAATGCTTTTGCCAATATGAATGAATATAGAAAGAAAGAAAACATGACAAAAGGGAATAAAATCAGAAAGATTATTATAAACAAAATATAAAAGAAAGACAGAGAGAAAGGAAGGAAGGAAGGAAAGAAGGACGAAGCAAAGAAAGATGGCAAAAAATAGCACACCCAAAAGTAAGAAAGAAAGATTGCAACAAAAAATAAATGCAAATAAGAAAGAAAGAAATGATGAAATAAAGACAGAAAGTAGATAGAAATAAACAAGGCGCGTGAGTGTGTGACAGTGCCGCCTCAACTTTCACAAAACGCCGAATAAGACGTTATCTAAGAATGTGTTATTTTGTTGTTAAAGTGTCCGGGGATATTCTTTGCAGAAATTCTCATGTTAAGTTTGAAAAAGGTCGCTCCAGTAGTTTTCTATGATTCGCTCTAGTTGACTAAATGTTAACATCAACAAAAAGCAGAAAGAAAGAAAACAAGTCGCGTAAGGCGAAATAACAACCTGCTTTAGTCAAGCTGTCGAACTCACAGAATGAAACAGAACGCACTGCTTTTTTCACCAAGACCACAAACTCGTAGTTTAGTCAGTCCACCGCTCGTGGCAAAGGCAATGAAATCGACAAGCCATGCAGGATAGTGCGGTAGTGGTCGCGCTGAGCAGGCTAGGATAACACACTTTTCTGTATGTCTATTCTTTTTAGCTTACTGAGTTTGTTTTTAATCCAAACATATCATATATATATATATATGTTTTTGGAATCAGGGACTGACAAGGAATAAGATGAAATTGTTTTTAAATCAATTTCGAAAAAATAATGTTAATCATAATTTTCATATTTTTAATTTTCAGAGCTTGTTTCTATTCCAAATATAAAATATTTATATGTTTTTGGAATCAGAAAATGACAAATAATAAGATGAAAGTATTTTGGGATCGTTTAAAAAAATAAAATAATTACAAGTTTCCGATTTTTAATGACCAAACTCATTCATTAGTTTTTAAGCCACCAAGCTGAAATGCAATACCAAAGTCCGGCCTTCTTCGAAGATTGCTTTGCCAAAATTTCAATCAATTCTATAGAAAAATGAGGGTGTGACAGTGCCGCCTCAACTTTTACAAAAAGCCGTCATCAAAGGTATTTATCGAAAAAATGAAGAAAAAAAATCCGGGGATATCATTCCCAGAAACTCTCATGTCAAATTTCATAAAGATCGGTCCAGTAGTTTAGTTTGAATCGCTCTACACACACACACGCACAGACAGAAAGACAGACAGACATACAGACAGACAGACAGACAGACACACACACACACACACACACACACACACAATCAATCAATCAATCAATGAAGCTTATATCGCGCATATTCCGTGGGTACAGTTCTAGGCGCTCTGCAGTGATGCCGTGTGAGATGAAATTTTATACGGCCAGTAGATTGCAGCCATGTCGGCGCATATTTACCTTTCACGGCCTTATTCCAAGTCACACGGGTATGGTAGACAATTATTAACTGTGCCTAAGCAATTTTGCCAGGAAAGACCCTTTTGTCAATCGTGGGATCTTTAACGTGCACACCCAATGTAGTGTACACGGGGGGTGGTTCGGACACCGAAGAGAGTCTGCACACAAAGTTGACTCTGTGAAATAAATTTCCGCCGAACCTGGGATCGAACTCGCGCTGACAGCGGCCAACTGAATACAAATCCAGCGCGCTACCAACTGAGCTATATCCCCGCTATACACACACACACACACACACACACACACACACACACACACACACACACACACACACACACACACACACACACACACCACAACCCTCGTCTCGATTTCCCCTCTATGTTAAAACATTTAGTCAAAACTTGACTAAATGTAAAAACGAAAGATCGAAAAGAAAAGCAAACAAGTCGCGTAAGGCAATAATACAACATTTAGTCAAGCTGTCGAACTCACAGAATGAAACTAAACGCACTGCATTTACTCGTAGCATCGTCAGTCCATCGCTCGTGGCAAAGGTAGTGAAATTGACAATCCATAATATCACGCTTTTCTGTATCTCTATTCTTGTTAACCCTCTGAGCTTGTTATCAATCCAAACATATTATATCTATATGATTTTGGAATCAGGAACCGACAAGGAATAAGATGAAATTGTGTTTAAATCGATTTTGGACATTTAATTTTAATCATGATTTTCATATTTTTACTTTTCAGACCTTGTTTGTAATCTAAATATAACATATTTATATGTATTTTTAATCAGAAAATGATTTAGAATAAGATGAAATGGTTTTTGTATCGTTTTATAAAAAAAACAATTGTTATTACAATTTTCAGATTTTTAATGACAAAACTCATTTAGTAATTTTTAAGCCTCCAAGCTGAAGACATTTATCGATAAAACGGAGAAAAAAAAACCGACTCTGGGGATATCATTCCTGGAAACTCTCATGTAAAATTTCATAAAGATCACTTCAGTAGTTTACTCGGAATCGCTCTACACACAACACACAGACACACACACTGACACACATACACCACGACCCTCTTCTCGATTCCGCCTCTATGTTAAAAAATTTAGTCAAATCTTGACTAAACATAAAAAGAACGAAAAGGTGGAAGAAAGACAAAAAGAGAGATAAGAAGAAACAAACAAATCTAAGAAAACAATAGTAAAACAGAAATAAGGAAAAGTGGCATAAAGACAAAAAGAGACATAAGAAGAAACAAAACAAACAAGTCACGTGAGTCGAAATTACAACATTTAGTCAATCTGTCGAACCCACAGAATAAAACTGCACGCACTACAGTGTTTTCACCAGGACAAAACAGCTTCGTCAATCCACGCAGCAAGGAAGTCACTCAAGTCACCAAGCTGAAATGCAATACCGAAGTCCGGCCTTCGTCGAAGATTGCTTTACAAAAATGTCAATCAATTTGATTAAAAAATGAGGGTGTGACAGTGCTGCCTCAACTTTTACAAAAAGCCGGATATGACGCCATCAAAGGCATTTATCAAAAAAATGAAAAAAACTCTGGGGATATCATACCCAGGAACTCTCATGTAAAATTTCATAAAGATTGGTCCAGTAGTTTACTCTGAATCGCTCTACACACTGTGATACAGACAGACACACACACACACACATAGACAGACACACATACACCACGACCCTCGTCTCGATTCCCCCTTTATGTTAAAACATTTAATCAATACTTGACTAAATGTAAAAAAGAGATGAAACGAAAGAAGGGAGAATAAATGAAAGAAAGAAAAAAATACAATAGCAGAAAAGAATAAAGAAAAGAACGAAATGGTAAACAAAAATGACAAAAAGAGAGATACGTAGAAAAACAAACAAAAAAACAAAACAACAAAAATAGATTGCTAAAAAAATAGCAAAAAGAAAGAAAGAACGAAAACAAAGGTGGAATAAAATAAAATAGAGAAAGAAAGAAAGAAACAAACAAAGCAATACAAACAGAAAGAAAGAAACAAACAAACAAAGCAATACAAACAGAAACAAAGAAAGAAACAAAAAAAAGCAATACAAACAGAAAGAAAGAAACAAACAAAGCAATACAAACAGAAAGAAAGAAACAAACAAACAAAGCAATACAAACAGAAAGAAAGAAACAAACAAAGCAATACAAACAGAAAGAAAGAAAGAAACAAACAAAGCAATACAAACAGAAAGAAAGAAACAAACAAAGCAATACAAACAGAAAGAAAGAAAGAAACAAACAAAGCAATACAAACAGAAAGAAAGAAACAAACAAAGCAATACAAACAGAAAGAAAGAAAGAAACAAACAAAGCAATACAAACAGAAAGAAAGAAACAAACAAAGCAATACAAACAGAAAGAAAGAAAGAAACAAACAAAGCAATACAAACAGAAAGAAACAAACAAACAAAGCAATACAAACAGAAACAAACAAACAAACAAAGCAATACAAACAGAAACAAACAAACAAACAAAGCAATACAAACAGAAAGAAACAAACAAACAAAGCAATACAAACAGAAAGAAAGAAACAAACAAAGCAATACAAACAGAAAGAAAGAAAGAAACAAAGCAATACAAACAGAAAGAAAGAAACAAAGAAACAAAGCAATACAAACAGAAAGAAAGAAAGAAACAAACAAAGCAATACAAACACAAACAAACAAACAAACAAACAAAGCAATACAAACACAAAGAAAGAAACAAACAAAGCAATACAAACAGAAAGAAAAACAAGTCGCGTAAGGCGAAAATACAACATTTAGTCAAGTAGCTGTCGAACTCACAGAATGAAACTGAACGCAATGCAACGCAGCAAGACCGTATACTCGTAGCATCGTCAGTCCACCGCTCACGGCATAGGCAGTGAAATTGACAAGAAGAGGGGGGGGGTAGTAGTTGCGCTGGGAAGGATAGCACGCTTTTCCGTACCTCTCTTCGTTTTAACTTTCTGAGCGTGTTTTTAATCCAAACATATCATATCTATATGTTTTTGGAATCAGGAACCGACAAGGAATAAGATGAAAGTGTTTTTAAATTGATTTGGAAAATTTAATTTTGATAATAATTTTTATATATTTAATTTTCAGAGTTGTTGTTAATTCAAATATAACATATTCATATGTTTTTGGAATCAGCAAATGATGGAAAATAAGATGAACGTAAATTTGGATCGTTTTATAAAATTTGTGTTTTTTTTACAATTTTCAGATTTTTAATGACCAAAGTCATTAATTAATTTTTATGCCACCACGCTGAAATGCAATACCGAAGTCCGGGCTTTGTCGAACATTACTTGACCAAAATTTCAACCAATTTGGTTGAAAAATGAGGGCGTGACAGTGCCGCCTCAACTTTCACGAAAAGCCGGATATGACGTCATCAAAGACATTTATAAAAAAAAATGAAAAAAACGTCTGAGGATATCATACCCAGGAACTCTCATGTCAAATTTCATAAAGATCGGTCCAGTAGTTTGGTCTGAATCGCTCTACACACACGCACACACACACACACACACACACACACACACACACACACACACACACACACACACACACACACACACACATACACCACGACCCTCGTCTCGATTCCCCCCTCGATGTTAAAACATTTAGTCATAACTTGACTAAATGTAAAAAAAGAAGATTGTTTTTCCTTCGCATGCTTTTTCAACAACAAAATTCAAGGTATTTGATAAATAAATAAAAAAACTCTGAAAAACTGTTCATTGTGAGGCGTCTTAAAAAAAACCCAATACTTTAATCATTTATTTGTAAGAATTGACGTTGTCTGTGACTTTTATTGATAAATATTTATTTTGGAGGAAACATTCTTTTTCCAGAAAAGGATAGAGAATGTTGAATTAACATACAAGCAAAAAAAACAACAACAGAGTCAATGCGAAGTGTTGCTGCAGTAGGCCACCGAAGTGACAATTATTTTATTAAATTCTGTAATTATTTTACCTTACCTATGTTTTTCAAGAATAGATAGTTAATTGCCCAACCTGTTAATTAATTTAGTTGGGGATTCTCATGGAATCCAACAATTGAAATTCATTATAAAATCTAGAGAGTCCATAAAGCTTTTGGAGCTGTTCCGCCATAACGTTGACAATCGAAACGTTAGTTTGATATTAATTAGATATATGTTTATGCCAGATGCCACAGTCGCCGGCTGCTCAGCCCAAAAACCGCTCAGGGCGAAAGGGAAGTAGTCTGGACCTGGTGCAACTGTGGACTATAGCCTAAGTTTCGGTTCCAGACCAATCAATAATGGTACTGCACCGAAGCTCAAACGGTGGTGCCAGCACACCCTGGCAGCATGCAGAATAAAAATTGTCAGAATCAAAGGTGAATAGGAGCCAATAAGGGCATGTAATGTAATAAACCATGGACAGAATTATGGCATGGACAACCCATCGTTAGAGGCTAACTCATTCCAGTGACATGAACTAAAAGTACAAGCAAATTTACGAATATATTCAGCAAGGTGACAACAATAATAGCTTGCAATATGATGACACTATGACAAGGATAAGAATCTAAATTGCCATTGCAATATGTAACAAAGGGGATAACTGGTAAACATAGGGATGGGTGGGAGGGAAAAGACGAAGAATAAGTCAAAAGTAGCGACAGAGCAAAAAATAGTGTTGTCTGTAGGTAGACAAAGAAGAGAGTGACCGAACGCGGTCAAGGGGAAAGCATACACGCTAAGCTGGCTGGAAGGCATTGCCCAGCGATTGGTCCATGAGCTACTCATTAATATTCGTGAGGTTACAGCAGGGGAATTCCGATTTCCCATAAATGTCCTTGTTACCCACAAGACTTTTTATGTGAAATCAGTGGAGACAAGGCAGATGACAATTAACATACAAGCAACAAAAACAAGTCGCGTAAGGCGAAAATACAATATTTAGTCAAGTAGCTGTCGAACTCACAGAATGAAAGTGAACGCAATGTAATTTTTCAGCAAGACCGTATACTCGTAGCATCGTCAGTCCACCGCTCATGGCAAAGGCAGTGAAATTGACAAGAAGAGCGGGGTAGTAGTTGCGCTAAGAAGGATAGCACGCTTTTCTGTACCTCTCTTTGTTTTAACTTTCTGAGCGTGTTGTTAATCCAAACATATCATATCTATATGTTTTTGGAATCAGGAACCGACAAGGAATACGATGAAAGTGTTTTTAAATTGATTTGGACAATTTAATTTTGATAACAATTTTTATATATTTAATTTTCAGAGCTTGTTTTTAATCCGAATATAACATATTTATATGTTTTTGGAATCAGCAAATGATGGAGAATAAGATAAACGTAAATTTGGATCGTTTTATAAATTTTTATTTTTTTTTACAATTTTCCGATTTTTAATGACCAAAGTCATTAATTAATTTTTAAGCCACCAAGCTGAAATGCAATACCGAACCCCGGGCTTTGTCGAAGATTACTTGACCAAAATTTCGACCAATTTGGTTGAAAAATGAGGGCGTGACAGTGTCGCCTCAACTTTCACGAAAAGCCGGATATGACGTCATCAAAGACATTTATCAAAAAAATGAAAAAAACTTTCGGGGATTTCATACCCAGGAACTCTCATGTCAAATTTCATAAAGATCGGTCCAGTAGTTTAGTCCGAATCGCTCTACACACACACACACACACACACACACACACGCACGCACACACGCACGCACATACACCACGACCCTCGTTTCGATTCCCCCTCGATGTTAAAATATTTAGTCAAAACTTGACTAAATATAAAAACAGAGTCAATGCGAAGTGTTGCCGCAGTAGGCCACCGAAATGACAATTATTTTATTAAATTCTGTAATTATTTTACCTTACCTATGTTTTTCAAGAATAGATAGTTAATTGCCCAACCTGTTAATTAATTTAGTTGGGGATTCTCATGGAATCCAACAATTGAAATTCATTATAAAATCTAGAGAGTCCATAATGATTAGGGGGAAATCCAACGGATGGAGACACAGACGTGGAATGATATGAGTAGATTTGAGCAGTGTTCTGGTAGCGGCCCTCCTCCTGTGGTTGGTAAAGACTATGTTGTTGTTGTGGATACCGAGACAGGAGAACATATCCTGCACAAATTGAAACAGAGAGATTCCCGGCAGTAAAATGGACACCTAAAATGTACGGTAATTATAATACTGTCTGCCTGTGCCAAGGAGCTGAAAGAAGACAAGAAATTATTGGAGGAGAGCTGAAAAAGTCTCTGCAGGAGGTTAGTCCAAACAGACATGCATGACAGGCCAAGGTTAGGGGTTCAAGCAGGGCAGCCTAGGTACAAGCACTGGGTTGGAGTCTGCCCAAGGAGCTAATCGCTTGAACTTGTCCACTTGCAGACGGGACAACAGGTCTGCCAAGGTGTTGTCTCCCGGCGTTCGACAGTAAACCGCCGTCCGTAGCCGCCCGCCAATAGAATGGCCAACGATCACGGCGTGCTTTCCTGGCATCACGGCAAAATAAGATCAACAACGAAGAAAAATAGAATGAATCACATAACCTAATGTTTGCTGAAGCGAAGACATGGGATCAAGTAGTCTACAAGAATAGAAGATAGAAGAGAGCGAGAGTTAGAGAAAAGACGAAGAATAAGTCAAAAGTAGCGACAGAGCAAAAAATAGTGTTGTCTGTAGGTAGACAAAGAAGAGAGTGACCGAACGCGGTCAAGGGGAAAGCATCCACTCTAAGCTGGCTGGTAGGCATTGTCCAGCGATTGGTCCATGAGCTACTCATTAATATTCATGAGGTTACAGCAGGGGAATTCCGATTTCCCATAAATGTCCTTGTTACCCACAAGACTTTTTATGAGCAGATTGTGCTTGATAGGTAGACATCATAGGTAGATGGGTAGATATAATTTGTACTCTAAAATAAATCATTTGGTTCAAACAAATGTAATTCAAAATACGTCACAAAGAACAATTCCAACATGTGTAACTAGGACACAAACTCAGGCAAAAGCTTATTAGGTGACCCTCCACCACGGAATGAGTCGCATGTCACCTCGCGCTGTTCTGAGCTAGGCTTAACATAAGTCCGTGGGGTGTCTGGTAACAGTGTGAGGGTCACCTTATAGTCACAGGCTTATAGCTCTTTTCTAAAACGGTTTTTACCACTGGATAGAGCATAAAAAAACTCTAAAAGAAAATGTAAAAATATAAAACCCACGCAGAGGTGACATGCGACTCATTCCGTGGTTGAGGGTCACAATTTTGACGTGGCCAAACCAATGTACCATTACACAAGTCTTCATGATGGTGGACATGACAATAATACAACATTATTTCTCGGTAAGCCGCAGAGATTATTTTTGCTCTCATAGGGGAAAGTCGCTAAACCTGGAACAGTTAAGGAGAAACAGCCGTACCAGACAAAAATATGGATATTGCAAAGCGTTCTTTATATTGTCACATACTAGACTCTATCAGTAAATAAACGAACCACATAAAATAAAATAAAAGTCACGCAACTCATCAGACTGATCATAATAAAAATGTCTGCATTTGTTCCAGGTTGGACGCATGGGTGTGTAAAGTGGAACACTGTGTTGTCAAACTCGGAACACATACAAACACACCCTGACTCTCTTTCTAGCTCTGTCTGTGTCTCACACACACACATATACACCCACACATTCTCATTCACACACAAACAAGCACACATTGCCACACACACAAGATAAATAAATACGTCATAACATTTTGATTAAGCCATTTTATGTAAATGTCTTTTTTTCAACATCATATTTTGATTTTTACCAAGGAAATAACAAATCGGATAACAATGTAAGCCTTAAATGTAAAACAAAAAGATTAAGTGCAGCTACCTCGCAGAGTGTGTATGAGAGAGAGAGAGAGAGAGAGAGAGAGAGAGAGAGAGAGAGAGAGAGAGAGAGAGAGAGAGAGAGAGAGAGAGAACAGAGACAGATAGAC
Organism: Littorina saxatilis; assembly: GCF_037325665.1. Lineage (NCBI taxonomy): Eukaryota > Metazoa > Mollusca > Gastropoda > Littorinimorpha > Littorinidae > Littorina > Littorina saxatilis. The sequence goes on from NC_090247.1 coordinate 71,095,445, forward strand.
AGATAGACAGACAGACAGACTGATAGACAAACAGAGGGAGAGACAGACAGACGAACACACAGGCAGACAGAGACACACAGACAGACTTTAACAGTTGTTCACTATTGTACGTGCAATTAATTTTGTTAATGCACACGTTACGTTCACCACTGCGTATTTTCTGTATTGCTTTTCTCTATCAGTGCAGCTACCTCGCAGAGAGAGAGAGAGACAGACAGAGACAGAGACAGAGAGACAGAGACAGACAGAGAGAGACAGAGACTTAGAGACAGAGAGAGAGACAGACAGACAGACAGAGACAGACAGACAGACAGAGACAGACAGACAGACTGATAGACAGACAGAGGGAGAGACAGACAGACGAACACACAGACAGACAGAGACAAACACACAAACAGAGACACACAGACAGACTTAAACATTGGGTCACTATTGTATGTGCAAGTTATTTAGTTAAACCACACGTGACGTTCACCACTGCGTGTGTAACCATGTAAAAAGTTACCATCTATTTAAATGTGTTTACTTGCATTGTAATCCTGGAGGAGGGGGGGGGGGATATAAATGTATGTAACGCGCAATACATGCCTTTTAACTGACTAAAATTGGAATTTTCATTTGAAGACTAGCATAGCAGCGTGACACGTGGTTCATTCGTTATTACCTTATTACACAAATAGAACGGCACTGACGCAACCGGAAATAAAATTTATCATTGAAATGCTACCATCAATTTAGGAATCGATGCGATGTAAATTATCCTAAAACTGTCGTATGAACACGACATCGTTTAGCATTTAGGATCAAATGGTGCCAATGTGTCCACAATGCACTATAATCACAGACAACAGTTATACGCTTTACGTACATGTAACTCTCCAATTGACATTTTCTGCCACTTGAAACAAATGACTTTCGAAGGAAAACTAACTCCAATATATAAATATTATGCATGAATTTTAATATTTACTTGCACTTTTTGAAAATAAAGCTTTTTCTACGATATGATGTTTACCCCCTAAATGTATAAGTCATCCGGTAGAAAAACCGGAAGTATCGTGTTCTAAGCATATGTATATGTTTAAAACGTTAAATTGTGTTAATGTAGAACATCCTGTCGATGTATATGTTTAGGTTTTGAATACTTTAGGGGAAAAGAATAGCCAATATTCATTCATCTTCAACTAACACCCCTAATCTCAGGGCCCATTTTGTTAGTGGGGGTAGGGTTTCAATCAGTCAAAAATCACTTTCATTCAATATTTTCTGCCATTTCAAATACATACACGTAATTGCAAAATGTCTTGAATTTTAAGATGCTTTAACTGACTATACCAAGAAAACCTGCACTTTTTGCAGAATGAGTTTTTGGCTCACGTAAGTGTAGCCTATGCGGTGCTAACTTTTGTCTGTCTGTGCGTGCGTGCGTGCGTGCGTGCGTGCGTGCGTGCGTATGTATGTGTGTGTGTATGTCTGTGGTAGAAACTTTAACATTTGAAGACGTCATATTACATTGACGTCACATTATGACGTAAAAGGGTTAGACGTCACGCGAAGGAATTACTGAAAGTCTCGGTCATTGATATTTTGAGCGGGCCGAGACTAGTTGGCAGTCGTGTCCCTGTAAGTAGGCTAGTCTCGCTTTCTTGCACAGTTTCACCTATGCTCTTTCTGTGTGTGTGTGTGTGTGTGTGTGTGTGTGTGTATGTGTGACGGAGTGATTGAGTTTGTGTTACTGTTTGTCGATTTCTTACGTGAGCCTTGAAGGCTTCGCCTCTTGTTTATCCATGATTTATGTTTAAAAATGTCAATTCTTACGGCAAAAAATGATAACGGTTGCCTCACCAGAGGGCACGCACCTACGACGAGAATCGTGTCTGCTAATTGAAATGCATATTTTTGGAAATAAGGGGAATCATAACATATTTCACTGTAAAGTGTCTCACTCTAATACCTTCTGGGTTCATGGTGTATTTGGTTTAAGTGAATTGCAGATAAGGATTTTTGAAAATGACAGTTAAACATATATTTTATTAAAACTGAAACTGGTGGAGTGAAAAACAGACATGTTCTGAAGAAGTCGTACTGAAATCGTTTATGGGCTTGAAATTCACAGTTTGCGTGTTATCTTTGAAAGAAAACCCGTTTTCATCGCTAACAATGACCCAATTTACAAATACATATCGGTCAGTCATAGTCGCGTTTTTTTTTTTTTAGAGAGGTAGTGTACAAAATGTCGTTTTGTACGTTTCAATTACATGTCCTTTATTTCAGTCATATATCAATCAATAAGTACATGCGCATACTTTTATTAAACGTTACTTTCACTTTAAGATCGCTTCTAACATTTAGTATAATGTCTGACAAATGCACGCTATGTAATAATTTGATAACACTATTGACGTCATGTGGTAAAACCGAAAAATTGAATTATTTTGCGATAGCAAAATCCTTTTACAATGATCACTTTCCTTTTATAACGAGGTGATCTTTAATGTTATGGGTAAAAATCTAACCGATTGAACCAAATTATCCTTTTTCAAGCCTGTGTATGCTTCGACCCGGTTCGGTTTTCGGAGTTGATTCAGAATCATCCATTATGTACTTTATCCCAGCGAAGCTGGAGGTATCCTGTGAACGCTATACTGTAATCGATTTGAGAAATGTGCACACCAAATAATACATGATAAAGAAGGATTCGTTGTGCCCGGCTACGTGCTACAGTTGGAGATGGAAGTTCACCAAAAATGGGGACCATACTAACAAAAATACGGTGGGTAAAATAGGCGCCCCCATTTTTTCAGCAAACGCCACCCCAGGCCGCTTTGGACGGGTAGAAATTCCGTAGTTTCCAAGTCTATGGATAAAGCTCGCGTAAGAAGAATACGTCACGGTCGAAAGTCTTTGACGTCAATTAATGCATCATGACGTCATGCCTCCTTGTAGTCTTTCTCTCTCGCGCAGTGTGTGTTTGTGTTCATTTTGTGCACATGTGTTTAGTGTTACTGTGTGTGTGTGTGTGTGTGTGTGTGTGTGTGTGTGTGTGTGTGTGTGTGTGTGTGTGTATGTGTGTGTGTGTGTGTGTGCGCGCACGCGTGCATAAGTCTGTACTCGTATGTGTGTGGTGTGTGTATTTGTGTGTGTGTGTCATGTGTGTGTGTGTTTGTGTGTGTGTGTTTGAGTGTGTGTGTGCGCACGCGTGCATGAGTCTGTACTCGTGTGTGTGTGTAAGTGTGTGTGTGGGCATAAGTGTATGTGTGTGCGTGTATGTGTGTTTGTTTGTAAAGGTGTGCATGTCCGTCTGTCCATATGTGCGTATGGGTGTGTGTTTTGTGTGTATGAAGTTTTTTTGTTAGAGAGTGAGTGAGTGCGTGTGAGTGTGTGTGTGTGTGTGTGTGTGACTTGGTGTGTGTGTGTTTGAGAGAGAGAGAGAGTGTGTGTGTGTGTGTGTGTGAATGTGTGTGTGCATGAGTTTGTGTGTATGTTTGTGTGTGTATGAGTGTGTATATGTGTTTGTTTGTAAAGGTGTGTGTGTCCGACTGTCTATGTGCGTATTTGTTTGTTTGTTTGCTCAACGCCCAGCCGACCACGAAGGGCCATATCAGGGCGGTGCTGCTTTGAGATATAACGTGCGCCACACAAAAGGCAGAAGTCGCAGCACAGGCTTCATGTCTCACCCAGTCACATTATTCTGACACCGGACCAACCAGTCCTAGCATGCACTAACCCTATAATGCCAGACGCCAGACGGAGCACCCACTAGATTGCCAATTTTAAAGTCAAACAAACAAACCCGGCCTGGGTTCTAACCCACGACCTCCCGATCACGGGGCGGACGCCTTACCACTAGGCCAACCGTGTATGTGTGTGTGTATTGTGTGTATGAGATTTGTGTGAGTCAATGTGTGTGTGTGTGTGTGTCTGTGGGTGTGTGCGTGCGTACATGCGTGCGTATGTACATGTGTGTTTGTGTGGGTGTGTGTCTGTATAAGAGATAAAGAAAGAGAGAGAGAGAGAGAGAGAGAGAGAGAGAGAGAGAGAGAGAGAGAGAGAGAGAGAGTGGGTGGGTTGGTTTGTGTTTGTGCGTGTGCGTAAGTGTATGTGTGTGTGTATGTGTGTTTGTTTGTAAAGGTGTGTATGTCCGTCTGTCTATATGTGCGAATGGGGGTGTGTTTTGTGTGTACAGTGAAGTGTGTGTGAGAGAGTGAGTGAGTGCGTGTGAGTGAGTGTATGTGTGTACGTGTGTAACTTGGGTGTGTGTGTGTGTTTGAGAGAGAGAAAGAGAGAGGTTTGTCTTTCGCTGGGGTATGCAGTGCCTTGGCGTTGCACATCTACTTAATATGACTGTTGTTTTTCTCGGTAAATTAACAATTGTTGATGTTAAATAATTCTAGCTGTGAGAATAAACAATTTTCAAGATGTTTCTCGTTGCGGTTTTAACCAGGCGTTCGGTTAGCTATACATATCGATTGAGAAAATGGCATTTCCTGTTTTGTCGTCCGCATGTTATACAGATGTTGTTAAAAGTAAAACTGTGTCTACGAATTAGGCATTTTACTTGCTGTCTGATGGCAACAATCTTTAGCTTTCGTTTAAGGTATCATTTGCTTATATCCGTATGCAGTCAAGCGGTACATGACGTTTTTGTGTAACCTACCCCTTGCGTCATGGATGCATTTTTGCAGAATATGGGTGATGTTACGAAAACGCTTCTCATTCTTAGGTGGTTGGGTTTAGCCAATTGTTGTTTACCGAACTGTGACTGCAAATAAAACGAACTTTCCAAAAAACATAATATCTAATGTGACTACCCAAAGTAACCCTGCCACTATAGCCAGCCAGGTGACTATGTAGGCCCTATTTCACAGTTCCTGTCAAGATTTGCGTGAAAACGGCGGTGAATTGGTGGGGCGGTACTGACTCAAACGTGATGGTGCGACTGAATGGAGCTTCCTGCTACTCCCCCTATAAGGAGCTTGAAAGCCCTCAAAATGATTTCGAGATCGGAGACTACGATTGTTACAAATTCAACACTTGGGACGTTGGATATCAGGTAAGAGATATGACTTGATTTGGAATGCACATGTAAGATCGGTTAAATAATCTCCTACTGTCCCTCCTTCAACACTCTGGACGTTGGAACTCCAGTAAGGTACAGGGGCGGACCTAGGGGGGGGGGTTCCTGGGTGCCCGGACCCCCCCCCCCATCCGTTTTTTTTTAATTTTATTTTTTTTCAGTAAAAAAAATAAAGCGCTTGTGCTTTCCTTCCTTCCAAATGCAACATGCTTGAAACTGACGAGAAACTCAAAGGCTAACCCCCCTCCGAATATGTCAGGCCACCTTTTTTCGTTGAAACATTTTGCTGTTAGTTATACTGAAATAGTAGTTCATATAAAATAGCACATTGCCTTATCAAAGTCAAAGGTGCACATATTTCTACACGCATATTTACTGAATAGATACCTTGTTATCTTCCAGGAGAGGCCTCCGATTGACCTAAAAAAAATAAAATTCCTTCAGCATCTGGGGGGCTTCGCCCCCCATACCCCCGACCAGGGCTTTGCCCCTGGACCCCACCGGGGCCTGAGCGGCCCCTGGACCCCTGCTCCAATTTGGACCCCCCCCCCCCCTTATCCACAACTAGGTCCGCCCCTGCGGTATGTGACTTGATTCGGAATGCAAATGATCTCCTACTGTCCCTTGTGTGTGTACGTGTGTGTGTGTGTGTGTGTGTGTGTGTGTGTGTGTGTGTGTGTGTGTTTGTGTGTGTGTGTGTTTGTGTGTGTGTGTGTGTGTGTGTGTGTGTGTGTGTGTGTGTGTGTGTGCACGCTGTTGCTATTGTGCTTCGCCGTGATCACTAGTGAGAAGCGCGATAAATAAGTGTTCATTATGCGCTTAAAACTGTTAGCGCACTATTGGAGTGTGCTAACTTTTCCAGAGAGCGTATTCTTCCGCCCTTTTCTAAAGCGAGGCTAGGCCCCTTCTTTTGATCTGAGAAGATTCTTCTCATCCTTCGTGTCAGTGACATGTAGCTTAACTTCTCCACATTACCAAATGATGCTTGACTCTAAAATTCCCGCGACTAAAAGCAGAAGTGTTTTTTTCTGACATATTTCATGCGCCTGTGCAACAGTGAGTCTGAGCCTCTTCTTTCGACTTGCGAAGATTTTTCTTATCGGCTGTGTTACCAATCAATGATGCTTGACCCTAAAATGTCCCGCAGCTAAAAGCAGGGGTTTTTTTCTGACAAATTTTGAGCTTGACAAAGCAGCATATGGAAGTCAACTGATTCAATGGACTGTCCTACTCGTATATATATATGTAGCAGACGACACCACCAGTTCAGGACTGAAATGCGGTTTTCGCATATTTCAAGACAACTACGATGTAAACAGAACACGCGAAGGCTTCAAAACATTCTTACCATGTAATTGTAGCCAAGTGCTAAACTTATAGTTTAGCTAACCCTAACCCTAAAGATTCGCGCAATAGCAGCCCCGCGCAATAGCAGCCCCGCGCAATAGCGGCCCCGCGCAATAGCGGGCCGACCCCAACTGTAACATATACCATAGATATCCCTTGACAGGATCGCCAACTCTGCGCGCGCGCCAACGCTGGCTCTGTTTCGAACTCCCGTCTGCGGCTGCGAGAGGTTTTGACAGTAACTTTACTTCCGGTGCAGTCTTTCAACACATGGAGAAGAAGGAGAATTTCGAAGGGGAGGTGGAGTTTGTGGCTGAGGTATGTGAAAAGCAAACAAAGCAATACAAAAAGATCATTGCTGATGATTGAAATGAGTCATGTGAATCAACAATAAAGATTGATTGTGGACGGCACGTCATTATTTTTGTTTTTAACACTTGAAACGCGAGAGCATCTGACACACTGGTAAATCCGAAGCTGTGCACTCAAGCTGATCAGCAGATCGTTTTTCTGCAGAATTCTCGCTCACATCGGCCACTATTTTAGCTCAGCGAACCGACAAATTTGCAACAGAACAATTTCTGAATGTTAGAAATTCGGCTGTAGATTTATAGATACCCTTTCTATTCCATGGTTGTTGTTTTTTCAGGGGGAAAGTACCGACATCTCAATCGCTGAAAAGATGACAGCATCACCACAAAAGAAACTCCAAGAATTGCCAAAAGTAAGTAAAAATATTGACAGATCTATGTAAAAGACTATGAAAATTTAGAACTGGAACAACAGATATTCAAGAAATAACCGATAAGTGATATATTATAACTGAACCATTGATTGATTTGAATGTACATCATGCATGGAAGTTAAAAATGGTGCAGGAACTGAAGTCAGATCAACACATCAAAAAGATCAGTGCAATACATTTGTTTTCTTTCCCATCCAGCATAATTCTGTTTTGATATATGCTTGATGTCTTCTGTTGTTTTTAAATTCATTGTCACTTCTAAATTGCATGCTTTATTGCAGAACGCTTGTGCATGATCTATCAAGAATGACAACTGCCTTTCACCGGAGCTCAGAGGGCTTGTCGACCAATTCAGTAATTGAAAAGTAAGTTTTTGAGTAAGGCGATATAAAAAAATCAGCTTGCAAAGTCCCAGTACCTGAAAGATCACTTTCATTCATAGTTTTCGAGCAAAAATACTGCTTCGTTGCACAGAGAGGCTACTGTTTACAAATATTTTAGGTACATGCCTGCCACTACAATATTTCATGTGTTTTTTAGGATCATTGATAGCACATGTCATAGTTGAAAGACATGATAAGGATTCATGAAAGTGGTTTGTCAACACGTTCTATAACGACAAATGGAATACAAAATTTAATATGTTCACATCCATTCATGTAAAGTGTAGTTTTGGGTTGTTGTCGTGTGTTGTTGGTTTTGATTGTGTGCATGCATCTACATCTTCAGTTTCACTCTTGGATTGATTTCTGCTATATTTGTGTGTTGTTTTATTTATAATATTTTATTTTCTGTGTTTTAGGTGCAGATCTGGAAGAGAAACTTCTGCTTCTTCATGACTGCCTAGTTCCCTGAGGCAAGGTTGGGAATGCTGCCAAGGAGAAGGCGTGGGCCAGGTACTACTCTGCTTTTTCAACCCAGCATTCAGGCATTACTGAGTTGACAGTATCCCCTGCAGTTTCAGCCTGGATTGCCTTGAACATGTTTATACTGTTGGTGTCTGGAACCAGTAAGTGCATTAGAAATCAAAGAGGATGAAGAGGACAATGCAAAGTATGTTGGAGGATGTGTTGCCAAAAAGCTAAAACAGAGAGTTTGGTGTCTCCAAAAGAGTGCGTACAGAGATGAGAAATTGCAGTGTTTGGAAGCCCTGACTTGCGCACCTGAATCCTACAGTGAAAAGAGTGAAAACACCCCTGACATGACAAGCATGCTGAACAAGGGCAAACTGACCTTTGTCAAGCCCAATGTATTGCAGATGTGTCTGTCCATGCAACACAAAGCAGAAATCTTAAACAGAATGAGGCAAAGCGTTGATGATATCAAATAACCAAAGGGAAGTAATTGCTCTTTATTCATACGACATGACCGTGTAATAGAGTAAGCGAGAGTTGTACAAAACCTTTTCTCCTGGCACCTGAGATAATAACAAGCATTGAAATATACAAGCGACTTTCATCCTCTCGTGCCAGGAGAAAAGGTTCCGTACAACTCTCGCTTAATCTATTACACATGTCGTATGCATAAAGAGCGATTACTTCCCTTTGGTGATTTGATGTCCATGGAACATATTTTCTGGGAAACCTGTGCATCAACACACAGGCAAAAGCAGATGACTTTATTGAACCATGCAGGAACAGTGATGCTGTTCCGGTGTGTTTTTATGACACTTTGTATTCATTTGATCTTTCACAAGCTGTTCAAGAAGACACTTTGCAAAATGTTCTGGTTTTTTTTTAAATAAGACTCCACCACAAACTGAAGACAATGATGGACAAAATGAAATGTACATGGAAAGAAAAGACTGAGGAAAAAGCTGAAAACATGCAATGTTGGACAAAATGAAATGCACATGGAAAGAAAGGAGTTTGAGGAAAAAGCTGAAAACATACAATGTTGAGAACAATCAGGAAGGATCTCTGTAGTGTGTTGTGTATGATCTTTCTTCATGCAGTACAAACTATCCCATCTGATCAAGTGCATGTACATTGAATTTGAACTTCTTCATTGTTGTCTTAGGTGTCGATTTTTTGTGTTAAAATCTGCTGTCGTTAAAATGTACTTCTCTTCCTATTTGGTTCAGTATTGTATCACATGGCTTGTTCAGTGCCTGTTCTGTATTTTCATGAGTCCATGTAAATTTAAGTCTGCAACATGAAAAATTTAAACATATTCATTTTGCTATGGTTCAAACCTAATTCCTTTATGTACTTGTTCAAAATATAATTTTGACAGCGATATATTTTGCAAACAGTTTTCATTTCAAAATCAATTGTCAGCCACTTGATAAATGTCTTGCATCGATGCGTCTGATTGTTTTTATGTTAACCACTATGTACACTGGAATTTGCTTTGCTTTCCTAATAGAACATGTTCAGTCGCATACCAGCAACACTTTGTTATAACCTTGAATGGTTGAAAACAACGTTAAACACCAAATAAAGAAAGAAAGAAAGAAACACTTTGTTAACGTTTGAATGGAATTGGAAGTTGTATGAACTCAAATAGAGCATATGTATCTTTGGTCACAGTGACACACACCATACAGTGACAATTAATGCAGGGCCGGACTAGGGCTACCTAAACATGTACCTCACTTATTTAAAAAAAATGTATTATTGTTTATTTTATGCCGTTTCATGCAAGGAGCGACCATTTTCCTATCTCAGAATATGACCTACCCTTCCCCTGACCCCCACAAGGGGCAGAGGAACATCCCCCTGGACCACCACTGGCAACCCCCCCCCCCCCCCCTCCTCTTTGCTTAGTCCGGCCCTGTAATGTACCAACATTCACTATCTCACTCAGTCTCAATTCGCACAATTTGACACAAGAAAGATTCCTATTCATACACATGCATATATTTAATCAATGAAGTAGATACATTCTCAAACAAAGTTTCAACATGTTGCACCCAAATTAAAGCATAAATTCTTGTGACATTTAATTTAATTAATTAATTAACGGGAATTAATCAATGCTTTAATTTGGGAGTTTGAAATTTGTCGCAATAATTTCTTGGTCAAGTTTATTTACATTCTCTGCTAAAGAGCTTTACAGTCAAATCCAATTTTCCACACCTAACCTATAAAACACAACATTCCAAATGGAAAAAAAAAAAATCATTCTCTTGGCTCAGAATTGGTGTTGATTAATTGTAACACAAAGCGATTTACTGAAAATGTTACTTGTCACTCACTTCAACACTGTCGCCAAGCCAGTCTAAACTGCAGCACGCTGCTTCAGGAGGGACTTTTTCCTTTACACTTTAAATCCAAACACCATCGGCTGCGTAGAAAAATCACTGAAAATGCTGACTCAAAGTCAAACCTTAACCAAGCTGGCCTCCAGGCTCCAGCACAACAACCTTAACCACCTGGTTCCCCTCGTTCTTCGCGAGGCACCATGACTCGGGAAGCTGCTGTACATCACGACACAGTTCTTCAAAGTTGTAGATTTTGCAACAACCTCTGGCAATTCTGGTGCGGGACGGAATGTCTGAAAAAAAGCAGAACAATAAACCCTTAGTAAAACTAAATTTCTAGAGAAATAAGTCTAACTGTCCATACAAATAGCTGGATGATAGCTATTAATGGCAGTTGATAGACGTTTGAAGTTGAACGATTTGGTGGAGAATAGGTCGACAAGCTCTCTGAGCTCCGGTGAAAGGCAGTTGAAAGGCAGAAAGAACAAGCGTTCTGCAATAAAGCATGCAATTTAGAAGTGACAATGAATTTAAAAACAACAGAAGACATCAAGCATATAGACTATATCAAAACAGAATTATGCAAGAGGGGAGAGAAAACAAATATATTGCACTGATCTTTTTGATGTGTTGATCTGACTTCAGTTCCTGCACCATTTTTAACTTCCATGCATCATAGACCTATCAATGGTTCAGTTATAATATATCACTTATCGGTTATTTCTTGAATATCTGTTGTTCCAGTTCTAAATTTTCATAGTCTTTTACATAGATCTGTCAATATTTTTACTTACTTTTGGCAATTCTTGGAGTTTCTTTTGTGGTGATGCTGTCATCTTTTCAGCGATTGAGATGTCGGTACTTTCCCCCTGAAAAAACAACAACCATGGAATAGAAAGGGTATCTATAAATCTACAGCCGAATTTCTAACATTCAGAAATTGTTCTGTTGCAAATTTGTCGGTTCGCTGAGCTAAAATAGTGGCCGATGTGAGCAAGAATTCTGCAGAAAAACGATCTGCTGATCAGCTTGAGTGCACAGCTTCGGATTTACCAGTGTGTCAGATGCTCTCGCGTTTCAAGTGTTAAAAACAAAAATAATGACGTGCCGTCCACAATCAATCTTTATTGTTGATTCACATGACTCATTTCAATCATCAGCAATGATCTTTTTGTATTGCTTTGTTTGCTTTTCACATACCTCAGCCACAAACTCCACCTCCCCTTCGAAATTCTCCTTCTTCTCCATGTGTTGAAAGACTGCACCGGAAGTAAAGTTACTGTCAAAATCGTCTTTTCCGCTTTCCGCTACTTGGTGAGCGCGCGCAACGAGTTGGCGATCCCGTCAATACACATCTATGCATATACACATGACCAGGACAAGGTATTTCGTCACAGGGCATTTACGCAGACGTCGCAGTTCAAAATATCGTTTTAGATCTGATTTTGTACAGCAGCCTGTGTGATTCAGAATCGTCTGCCCTTTTTCGGTTTAACATTTTATGGACGATTCCTATGAGACTGCTCAATCATAACTGATGACAAATTCAGAAACAGATGATGGTTTCAAGTAGGCTACAGTACTAATGATTCGTTAAAAATGTCAAGCCACTCGTCGATCATTCACACTCAAAGAACCCAAGCCAAATCTGCTCTGGTTCCGAGCAGCTTTTTCCAACTGAGACCCTAATTATTGTTACGCATCTGCTGCGAAAAGATAGACCACAAACAAGCGGCACTGTACCATGCTTTCGTTTATGTTGCTAAACAGATTACATGTGCATTGTAAATGTGCTTACAGCAAAGAAATGCATCCTTACTTACCACAAAAATACTGGTACCACATTCATCGTACCTGCGTCTTCGTACCAAAACCTATCGATATATTTGTTTACGATATATTGGTAACTACTAACCATTAAATATTTTTCAAAAATCTGAAATGACTTTTAAGAATCAAAGAAAGATTCGCAAAAACGATTGACTTCAGAAAGTAAGCAATATTTTTCTGAACCATGAAATAAAAATCGAAAACTCCGTTTGATCTTTTATTTTGGTAGATTGATGACAACAGCCGGAACTGAAAGTACCAGAACCAAAAATTAAGGGCATTAATCAGGTAAACTAAGAAGATTGTCGTTCCTGGCGCGCACTTCACATGTCCGTTAAACAGTGTCAGAGTAAGAGAATTTTTTTTTCGCAGTTCGACAGTATTTGAGGCCCTTTTTCCTATCAAAGTGTAAAGGTTGATGAACGATTTTTTTTCCTTTTTGCTTGTTTAGTTACACTTTAAGTTATTGAGACATCCCAGTGCACTAAGGGATTTATAGAGCAAATCGAGAAAATTGATTATTGAACGAAGCGCATAGTATTTTCGAGATTTGCTCTATAAATCCCTTAGTGCACTGGGATTGTTCCAATAACGATATTGTCGGTACCGCCAGAGAAAAAAGAAGATACAACACGCACATTTTGCTACGCGCATTTGAATAGGCATAACTGTGTGGTCAGCTCGTGGAAGATCTACTTTTGAGTGGGCTGTCTCAAGTGTGTCGTGCTTTCATCACACGCAAACTATTTAGCCTACTTGTTTTAATTTTTGTTGGTAAATTCCAGTGTAGCATTAAGCTAAACAGTGATGATCTTTCAGAGAGACCTCATTTGAACTCGGAGAAAGGACTGTGTTCTTAGTTATTTGCGATTCGAAACCTCTGGTCGAGCTTCGACGGATTGACTGTGCAGAGTGACTCCCCTTGAATTGGCTGACCCCCAAGGTCGACGGTTAGCGCATTTTCAAAATAAATGTGGCATGTTTCTCGTGTGGTATCTTCACTCATCGGGGAGTCTGGTACTAAATATGAACGGTAAGAATTCTCTGAACCCTACACGTATTATATCCCCATCGTTTTTTCGTTCACATTTGCCCAACATGTTAGTTTGCTGAGCGGGGTTTATGTCGTCTGCTAGGCTAGTACTAGGGCAATCGAACCACTGCAGCCTGATTCCAAAAACAAAAATTGCGCGTCACGTTGCACTAAGTCTGCACGCATGAGGCAGGCTGGTAATAAGTCTTATATATGGTACGGACGTTCTAAACCCTACACGTTTTCGATTGCGATTGTTCTTCTGCCTTGAAATAATAATTCGGAAACCATTCCTTTACTGAACTGATGCAGTCGTATTTCAGTGTAGTCTGCTACGTATATTCCAAATGCTGATCTAGCAGGTACGTTATCGGAATAACACTTGTGTTTTCTGTCAGCTGCTGGGAATTGTATACTAACTCATCATTTGGTAATGTGGATAATAAGCTACGGCATAATTATGAGAAGAATCTTCGCAAGTCGAAACTGAAAAATTAGACACAGCGGGTTCTATTTTTAGATCTGTGGCACAGGCACATGCAATCTGTCAGAAAAAAACACTTCTGCTTTAATTGAGAAGCAAGAAATTTATGGTCATTGGGTATTGTGGAGAATATAAGCTACATGTCATTAATTAATTCTGAGGATGAGAGTACAGTCTCTGTGCTGTCTTCCGGTTGCGTGCTTTGATATTCGGCGGTGTTGGTGCAGTCTGACTGAGTTTAGTTAATTAAAGGTGAAAACAGAGTCCGTCAATGAAGTTTCAAAAGGTGTGGTTTAATTTTCTCAAAAGAGTGGATGAATTTCAAGAAGTTGGTTACATCAAATTTCTGACTATTTTGGATTTCTTGACGTCGATTTTCTCAATCTAAAACTCGTGACTACTGTAAATGCAAAACAGAAAAAGAACAAACCTTAGGCTATATGGCTAGAAATTCAATTTGAAACCATCAAAGGGACAGGACAAAGTTGTACGCATCAAAGCTGTGCATTCTGAGACTTCAATTTGAAAACAAAAGCAAACTATTGATCAGTTATCAAATCAGAATGCAGAAAAACACAAAGAAACATGACCGTTTTCTGGACAAGTTTCAGTCTCTTACATTTACTGAAAGTATTCTTCAAAACTGGCAAAAAACTTGTAAATGGAGGAATAAATCCAGCTGAAAAAACGTTTTATAATTTTAGAATATATCGTATGCTCTATGTCCTGTTCTGTCCCTTTGATTCAAGAATACTCAAGAAAATATTTAAATCCAAAAGATACAAAATCTCGGCAAAGTCAACTTCACTAGCACAAACCTCAAAAGCAAGAAACCAAATAATGAAACCAAAAAAGGACAAACAATAATGATAACGCGATAATAGATACTGTAGCAAGACTAGATCCTGGTTGTACGCGAATTCTTTCTGCCTGGAAAGTTACGGCAACTAATTTCAAAATGCAAGACTAGATCCTGGTTGTATGCGAGTTCTTTCTGCCTGGAAAATTACAAATAAAATTAGATCTACAAGTCGAAGGAAAACATTGACCAGAAGGAAAAAACCACCTCGAAAAGAATTGAAAACAATTTTGAATATTAACAAACTGGTTAGACTGAACTCACTTCACAAGCAGAATGTAGTAAAAATACCAAAAAACATATATTTTCATAGAACTTACCAAATTTGGCCGCTCAAAAACACACGTTAGGGAATCACAGCAGCATGCAGAAAAACAACACTTGAAGCACAAAACTACTCCTGGATTAGATAGATTCATAAAAAAAAAGGTTCTGGCAGAACTCAGACACATAAACTTTTAGGTTAGCTAATATCTTTGCAGAAAAATATGAAAAAACTGAAGCAGCCAAGAACAGATGATTCTTGGCTGTTGAACCCCAAAACAAACTGACAAAAGATCTAAGGGAGATCACCCCGACTTCAATAATTCATTTTCGTGTATCAACCCACAAAGCACTGCGCCACAAAAACGAAAGTACATTGTCACTGATAAATTAGCTCCCTTGCACCACTGAAATGTCACTACCTTTGAGCTATAGTGAAAACTAAATTCGTCTGCAACAAACTGCAGGCAACACATTAGAACCTCCTTTCTGCCACTAGTACGGGGGCAGGAACAGTCCCCCCCTCGAAGACATCTTTGTCTTCTCCAAAGACTAACAGTTCCGAAGGAACACTAATGTCAACAACAAAACACAAAAAAACTTGTTCCAAAACCAACATTTACAAACGAACCATGGTTTTGCATCCTTTTAGCACTGACGCCAATCGACAAATGCAAAGGAAGCGAACTACAATTAGCTCTACAAAAAATCCAAAAACCAAGCCAAAAAACAGATAATTATCCTATCCAGAGCAAAAAATACAATATTGAGACAAAACCAATATTCTATACAGCTCATTGAGTCAGAAATCACCCTAGGTACGTATACTGCTTCGAGTTATCGTTTATCCAACCAATCCAAACCAAGCCAAAAAAATTCATATATATATATATATATATCCAAATATTATCTGATGAGAATTATCCACTAAATTCTCAGAATCGCTGGCTTATCCAAGACCTCAACGATTATTCCAAAGACCAAGCCAAAATCTCATATATTCCAAGTATTATCTGATGAGAATTATCCACTAAATTCTCAGAATCGCTGGCTTATACCAGACCTCAACGACTATTCCAAAAAAAACCCAAATCAAGCCAAGCCAACCTCTTAGAGCATACGACCATCGGTGACAACTAATTCAATTATCAAAATGCTCGAAGATATCTGTGTCTTCTCCAAGTACAGGATAACCAAAGTTATTTTCACGCATTCACCCAAAACATGAATCTCGTAACCTCCAAAATCTCATTAGTTAAGAATACAAATAAGAGAATACTTGCACAAGGTCATCTGACCAATAACGTTCATCGCAGTACCAAAAGTACCATCAATGACGTTCAAAAAAAAACTTGAGTTACTTGGTTCAATCATCCATCATCATGTCTATTGCTCATGGGAGCCTTATCATCATGTCCTTTGCTCATGAGAGCCTTATCATCATGTCCTTCGCTCATGGGAGCCTTATCGTCTTCCAACACACAGCTATTATCACTGCAATCATCGTCACTATCGTACACTGCTTTCATCTCCCCTGGCAAGCAGCACCACCTTCGTCACAGGACGCTCCAGCATGGTCGTTGGTTTGGCGCCAGAATCGTCTCCTGGAACATGGGTAGGTTTGGCTACCCGCAGCAAGCATCGCCTGACGAGTCCGTCTTCACTGGCATAGACTTCCTCGACACGGGCCAGCTTCCAATCGCCTCTGCAGACTCCGTCCTCAACCATCAGGACAACATCGCCAGGAGCGAGGTTAGGACGCTCGCACTGCCACTTCCGCCTGGACTGCAAGGTAACCAGGTAGTCTTTCCTCCACTTCTCCCAGAATGCATCGGCCAATTGCTGTACCTTTCTCCACCGTTTCTTCAGGTACACATCTGCCCTCTCAAACACTCCTGGGGGTGGCAGGATTCCAGTAGACTTCATCGTCAAAACATGGTTGGGTGTGAGAGGCAGGGGACCAGTAGGATCTTCTAGGGACTCGACGGACAGTGGCCTGGAATTCATCACGGCCATGACTTCGTACAGCAGAGTTCTCAGTAAGGATGTGGTCAGAGTTACCCCAGGCGACGTCAGCAGGCCGTTCAGGATCCGCCTTGCTGATCGAATGAGTCGCTCCCACACTCCTCCAGCGTGGCTTGCAGAGGGAGGGTTGAACAGCCACTCACACTGGAATCTTCCCAAGAGAGCAGTCTTCAGATCGTCCTTGGGCATCTCTTCCCATGCTTGCTTCAGCTCACGCGATGCCCCCACAAAGTTGGTCCCTCGGTCAGATCGGATCTGCCGGATCGGTCCACGGATGGCCATGACTCTACGGAGGGCATCAATGAAACAGTCTGTGGTCATATCGTCCAGGGTCTCGATATGCACTCCTCGTGACGCCAGGCAAATGATCAGCAGAGCATACTGCTTCAGAGTTTTTCTGCCATCCTTGACAGGAAATGGGCCGAAGCAATCGATTCCACAGTAGGA
Source organism: Littorina saxatilis (assembly GCF_037325665.1). Lineage (NCBI taxonomy): Eukaryota > Metazoa > Mollusca > Gastropoda > Littorinimorpha > Littorinidae > Littorina > Littorina saxatilis. The sequence continues at coordinate 71,112,761 of NC_090247.1, forward strand.
GAAAGGCGGGGACTCAGTCGTTCTCTCGTCTGGCAGGTCAGCCATCTTCTGTCCCATGGGAGCTCCATGATGCCTGATACAGTGTACACAGGACTTGATGATCTGAGAGACCACGCGCCGCACTCCGATGATCCAGTACCCGTGCTCACGGATAGCATGAATGGTGGTAGTTCTGCCAGCATGGCCTGTCTCTTCATGACAACGCCGGACGACAAGCTTTGTCAAATGTGCATCTCGAGGGAGCAGGACTGGTAGGGCAGCATCATCCTTATTTTTGACACGACCTCCAACCACGAGCAGACCATCTCGTGAAGTGCAGCAGCCAAGTTGCTTCATCGTATTTAGGACTGATGGAGCTGGGTTGGATAGATGCTCTCTTTGAGCGACTGCGATCAGCTTCTTCTCAGCAAGAGCCCTCACTTCCAACAGAGACATATCGGACTCACGATATTTCTTCACCCATCTCTTCATGACCTGGGTGATGCCGCTGACCAGTCTGGACCATGTGGTAGCTCTGCACATTTGATCTTCCATGTGGACTGGGGCCGACGAAGTGGTGGTAGCTCGGGCATGAACTTCGACATCGTCATCAGGAATGCCAAACTTCTTTGAGTCGTAGGTCACCTGTTTCTGCCAAAGGATCTCGGGCCCATGGAACCAGACTGACTTTTGTAGCTCAGGTGCTGTCGCTCCTCTTGATGCAATGTCAGCTGGATTCAATCCGGTTGGAATGAATGACCACTGGCTCAGCTCTGACTGTCGCAGTATCTCTCCTACTCTGTTTGCAACAAAGACGTGGAACTTGCTGTGATGGTTGGCCAGGTAGGCAAGCACAATTTTGCTGTCTGTCCAGAAATGATGCTTCAGATCATCATACTTGAGCTCCTTGTCCAGGAAGATTGACATCCTGACTGAGAGTGTTGCTGCCTGAAGTTCCGACCGAGGAATGGTGGTTTTCTTCATCGGTGTCACCCGACTCTTAGCCATAGTCAAGGAGCAATGGACTCGTCCGTCTTGGTCAACGAGACGCAGATATGAGCACTGTCCGTAGCCATCTGCACTGGCATCTGAGAAGTGATGGAGCTCTGCCACTTGAACAGTACCAAAGTCCGAAGGGACGAAACTTCGAGGAATCTTCAGGACATGCAGAGCAGTCAGCTCATCAAGCCATCTGATCCAGGCTCCATGCATCACATCTGGAAGAAGATCATCCCAATCCAGGTGGTCGCGACAGGTTTGATGCAGCAGGATTCTTCCTCGCAATACCACTGGTGAGATAAAGCCCAAGGGATCATACAGGGCAGCGACCGTGGATAGCATCCCTCGTCTGGTAGCAGGCCTGCATTTGATACTCTGAGTGAAGGTAAAGACGTCTTCCTCTGTGAGCCACTGGAGCCCCAGGACTCTTTCCACTGGACCTTTGTCAGGCTTTCCTAGGTCTCTAGGCTTTCTTTCAGTTCGTTCTTCCTCTGGAAACATGGCCAAGAGCTCCTCGCTGTTTGAAGTGATCTTGTGAAGACGCATCTGGACTTCTTGGCAGATCTTCACTGCACCCTTCAACACTCTAGCAGCAGTCTCCACGTCATCAGCTGCATGCAGACCATCGTCAACGTAGAAGTTCTGTTGGAGAAATTGGGCTGCGTCTTCATCAATGTGGACGTTGTCTTTGCCCGCCTGTTTCAGCCCATAATTTGCGCAGCCAGGAGAAGAAGCGGCACCGAATATGTGGACCGTCATTCGGAAATCTTTCAGAGGTTTCGTCAGGTCACCATCCTCCCACCAGAGGAATCTCAGGTAATCACGGTGACATGGGCGGACGTGAAACTGATGGTACATTTGTTGTATGTCACATGACAGGGCGATCTTCCCCTTCCGGAACCTCAACAGGACGCCCACAAGAGGGTTGATCAGGTCTGGTCCCTGCAGCAGCACATCATTTATGCAGATACCTTGGAATCTGGCGCTGCAATCAAACACCACCCTGATCTTTCCTGGCTTCTTTTCATTGTACACGCCGTGATGTGGAATATACCACTTGACTGGTTTGTCCAGTTCATCTTCTGGCACCTTTTCAGCGTGGCCCTTGACGAGAAGATCGTTCATGAAGGTCACATAATGCCCTCGTTTGACTGGATCCTTCTCCAGCTGTCGCTTCAGCCCCATCGCTCTCGAGAAGGCAGAGCTCCGATTGTTTGGCAACGCTGGATTTTCCTCCCGAAAAGGGAGAGGCATCTCATAGTGTCCCGACTCATTCAGTTTGATGCCGTTTCCAATGATATCCAGAAACTTGATGTCGTCTTGAGAGATAGTGCCCGTGTCTTTCTCAACGAAATCGCCCTCCAGCACATTCAGGACATCTTGAACAGTTGCTTGTTCGACTCTGGACCGATAGACATGGACCACTGGAATCTCCGTAGGCTGGTGATCCTCACTTGACTGATCAGATACTGACGCCATCAGAATGTTTGCAGTTTTCAATGCCGGTGAGGAGGTTTGGTCGTCCACAGACTCGGAGACCTTTGATTCCCCGACAATCGTCCATCCCAGGCAGGTCTTCACTCCAAAAGGAGTACCGTGGATAACTTCAATTGGCATCAGAGTCTGAGAGTTATCATAGCCGATCAGCAGTCCAGCAACACAGTTCTGATCGTAAGGATGCAACTGGTCTGCGATGCTCTTCAGATGTTCATGTCTCATTGCGACCTCTGGTGTCGGTATTGTTCGGGGATCAACTGACAGGAAGTCTGTGGTATATGTTATCGCCAGAGGATAAGAATCTCTAGAGTCGACGGGTCTGACTCTCAATCCCTTCACTGCCCTGGTTGGCACAATCTTATTTTGGGCGGTCATGGTGTTGAGCTTGAGGCAACAGTCTTCGCGACGTGCGTGCAACTTCTTGGACAACTCACTGGCAATGAACGAAACGTACGACTGAGTGTCCAGCAACGCATAAGTCAGGATCTCCCTGTCTGGTTCTTCAACTGAGGACACGTATACAGGGATGATCATCGTCGTCCTCGTTGGCTCGCATGAAGGAACGTTGTTAGACTCCCCTTGAGTAGCCCGAGAGTCTGACCCTTCGACCACTCCCGTACAATGAGAGCCTGTAGTGCCTTGGTTGCCATGTTGAGCTTGGGCCTGTTTCTGAAGTGTATTGTCAACAGCAGATGGGTTTGTCGAGTTCTTCTCGTAGTGGAGAATCGTAAGGTGAGGACTCTTGCATTCTCTGCAAGACTTAGGACGCTGACATGCGCTAGCCAAATGGGAGCGGTTGCCACACTTGAAACAGAGCTTTTTTTCTCTGAGGATCCTGAGCCGATCCTCACGTGGTTTGGCTATCAGGACTGGACAAGTTGCAATATGATGTCCGTCGTCCTGGCAATGATCGCAGGGTTTTTTGCTGATTCCTTCACCCACTGCCTGGAAAACATTCTTCTGGGGTTTAAGTGTGCTCTCCAGCACCCCCTGAATCTCCTTCAGATTCTTGGCTAGCGTCTGTTCGAGACTCTTCATTTCTTCTTTAAAGCTGTGAAGACCCTCTTGCGACGGTTGGGGCACATGGTTAGTTGCGTACGACGCCTGAGGTCTGCCCTTGACTGGGTCTGTCACCGACTTTTGGGTAGATTTGAGATCCCAACCTGGCTCACAAGCCACCTCAGCCTCCTCAAACACAAAGTGAACGAATTCACTGAACGTTGGGTGCCTCTGTTCTTTTCGTCGTTTCTCTGTGCACCGTCTTTTCCAGCGCAGAGCCATCCAATCTGGCAGCTTCTCCACCATCTTGAGCTGGTACTGGAAATCTTCAAAAATTCCATGTTGGCCCACCAGCTTGCTGGCGCTCACACATTGATGGAGAAAATCAGAGAGTCGTCGCAGCCCTTCTCCATCCCGACTCTTAATGTGTGGCCAGCTCTCATACTTTGTCCGAAAAGCATTGGTAACGACCAGAGGGCTTCCAAAACGCTGTTCCAATGCCGAAAAGGCTGTCTGGTATGCTTCATCATCCGCAGAGAACAGGGTGCCACTGATTGCCTCCTTGGCTGTTCCAGAGACGTATTTCTGGAGATACATCAGCCTCTGGGTGTCAGTAATGTTCTGGGAACCAATCAGCAGCAGAAACGTGTGTCGCCAGGCTGGGTATGCAATGGGGTCTCCGCTGAAGACTGTAGGTTCTTGAAGCGGCAGACGATTTTGCTTCACTGCATCGACCAGCACATTGATCTCCTCCTGTCTTTGAGATGCGCTCAAAAATGAAGAGTTCTGAAACTGTTCATGCTGAGTTGCAGTTTCAGGCTTAACGTCGGATGAGCCACTTCTTGGTTGAAAGACCTTGACATCAGGGTTCAAGCCATACGTCTGTTGAGCGGGTGATGACGACATGATCGGGTTCTCTTCCCGATTTGATTGAGACGACTGCAGATATTGGCTTTGGTAATTGCTGGGTGGAACGGTAGACGTAACTGTGCTCAATGTAGTCATCGTTGTAGTGCTGGCTATGTTCTGTCTCAAACTCTTCTCCTGCCAGCGTTGCCGACCGCACCAAGTCGATCGGTTATCCTCAGCTCCTTGAGCTGCAGGCTGGTGAATTGGAGCAGCGGTTGTGGCGACTATGCCAGCAGCGAACGAAACATGGGGCTCATAGGTACAAGTGGATGTAAAATGAGGTTGAGAGTAAGAGTGGGTCTGGGAAAAGGGGACCTGAGGCTGAGGCTGAGAAGCCGGACGAAAAGAGTGAGGATCTTCCTGCACGCTCATTTGTTGATGCAATGGATGGCCCCCCGACCTAGAGCGTTCCTCCTCCAGAACTTGGTTTCGAAGCGGCTGCAGGACGCTGACTCCCTTACGATGAACGTCTAGCAGTGATATGCTGGCCAAATTTGGGAGTGATTCTGGTGCATCTCGGGCCTCGGCCAACATCTGCTCTGCAACTTCTTGACTCTTCCTGTCAAACACCCTGGAAATTCTCATCATTTCCTGCTCTTCAGACTCTATCTGGACTTCCAGTTGTTCCAGCTTCTCGCCAATTTCCTCCTCCCTTTCCTCTTTTAGCCTTCTTGCTGCCTCAAACTGGCTCTCTGCCTCTCTTTGAATCGCCCTTCTTTTCCTTTCAATTTCAGCCCTTTGTCTTCTCAAACCACTCAGACTCTGGTTTTTGTCATCAAGATGACTGGCCTTTTCATCAGCAATCATTCTTTGCTTCTGCACTGTTTCTCCCATCATGCGAAGCGAGACTCTGGAACCATCTGAGTAAGCGTATGATGACGTGAGGTCTGAGCTGATGTTAGACTGACCCTTGGGGTAAAAATGTCGATAATCTGCCAAGAGATGATACGCAGCTGTGGCCAGATGCTCAGCGTCATCGTCCAGTTCTTGGGAGGAGCAGATACTGTCTATTTCACCCTTGATTCTTTTCAAGCTTGCAAGACTTGACTGCAGAGTGATCTTTTGCCCTTTGGCAGTTCTCTTATCATGATCTCTGTCTTGAAGGGTCTCTGCTATGCGATTGATGTCGGTTTTCACATTTCGGCTTGCCTTCTCATAACTGGTCACTAACTCCTGAAGTCGTTGGTTATCTCGTCCCCTATCGACTGCGGGTTGCTTCTCATCTCTTCCAAGAGGTTCACCATCGTCGCCCACCTGGACCCTCTTAACCAACGCTTCTCTTCTATCTGCCGTCTTGCTGGTTTGGCTTCTGGTCCTCGTGAGCTTTTCTGACTTCATGACGTCAATGCGATCTCCGTCACCGTGACCGGGTTGATCTACATCAGCATCAGCCACCTTGGTCTTCTCACCTCCAACATCCTCTGATCTGGACTGAGCACCAGTAGCGGTAGTAGACAGGCCGAAAACAGTGTTCTCTACATCTCTAGTTTCTGGTTCCAGCATAAAATGTTCCATGTCATCATACTGGCTACTATCTGTACTCCGAGGAGGAGTACTCAGATAACTCATGTTGAGTTATAAATAGATAATGATATAAAACGTGCCCTCAGGTCAGTTACATTGGGGTTTCAAAATGTTATTGGGCATGAACAGACATCAACGGACATGCAGATCCCGTGGTACTAATTTGTAGTCACTGTGCTGTCTTCCGGTTGCGTGCTTTGATATTCGGCGGTGTTGGTGCAGTCTGACTGAGTTTAGTTAATTAAAGGTGAAAACAGAGTCCGTCAATGAAGTTTCAAAAGGTGTGGTTTAATTTTCTCAAAAGAGTGGATGAATTTCAAGAAGTTGGTTACATCAAATTTCTGACTATTTTGGATTTCTTGACGTCGATTTTCTCAATCTAAAACTCGTGACTACTGTAAATGCAAAACAGAAAAAGAACAAACCTTAGGCTATATGGCTAGAAATTCAATTTGAAACCATCAAAGGGACAGGACAAAGTTGTACGCATCAAAGCTGTGCATTCTGAGACTTCAATTTGAAAACAAAAGCAAACTATTGATCAGTTATCAAATCAGAATGCAGAAAAACACAAAGAAACATGACCGTTTTCTGGACAAGTTTCAGTCTCTTACATTTACTGAAAGTATTCTTCAAAACTGGCAAAAAACTTGTAAATGGAGGAATAAATCCAGCTGAAAAAACGTTTTATAATTTTAGAATATATCGTATGCTCTATGTCCTGTTCTGTCCCTTTGATTCAAGAATACTCAAGAAAATATTTAAATCCAAAAGATACAAAATCTCGGCAAAGTCAACTTCACTAGCACAAACCTCAAAAGCAAGAAACCAAATAATGAAACCAAAAAAGGACAAACAATAATGATAACGCGATAATAGATACTGTAGCAAGACTAGATCCTGGTTGTACGCGAATTCTTTCTGCCTGGAAAGTTACGGCAACTAATTTCAAAATGCAAGACTAGATCCTGGTTGTATGCGAGTTCTTTCTGCCTGGAAAATTACAAATAAAATTAGATCTACAAGTCGAAGGAAAACATTGACCAGAAGGAAAAAACCACCTCGAAAAGAATTGAAAACAATTTTGAATATTAACAAACTGGTTAGACTGAACTCACTTCACAAGCAGAATGTAGTAAAAATACCAAAAAACATATATTTTCATAGAACTTACCAAATTTGGCCGCTCAAAAACACACGTTAGGGAATCACAGCAGCATGCAGAAAAACAACACTTGAAGCACAAAACTACTCCTGGATTAGATAGATTCATAAAAAAAAAAGGTTCTGGCAGAACTCAGACACATAAACTTTTAGGTTAGCTAATATCTTTGCAGAAAAATATGAAAAAACTGAAGCAGCCAAGAACAGATGATTCTTGGCTGTTGAACCCCAAAACAAACTGACAAAAGATCTAAGGGAGATCACCCCGACTTCAATAATTCATTTTCGTGTATCAACCCACAAAGCACTGCGCCACAAAAACGAAAGTACATTGTCACTGATAAATTAGCTCCCTTGCACCACTGAAATGTCACTACCTTTGAGCTATAGTGAAAACTAAATTCGTCTGCAACAAACTGCAGGCAACACATTAGAACCTCCTTTCTGCCACTAGTACGGGGGCAGGAACAGTCTCGCTTAGACAACGGGCGGAAGAATACGCTCTGTGGAAAAGTTAGCGCATTCCAAGAGTGCGCTAACAGTTTTAGCGCATCGCCATTAGCCAATCAACTGGTTCACATCAGTCATCTGACACCAGTACTTACTGACAATTATTATTATTGTTATTATTATTTAAGTTATTACGACCTCACAGTGAACTAAGAGATTTATAGAGCAAATCGAGAAAAATAATAAATAAACGAAGTGCAAAGCTCTGGGGATTTTTTTTCCTATCCGAATGTCCGTGTATATTTGTGATTAGAGAAGTCCCCCTCTGGGCGAGGACTGGTTGCAAAAAAACCTCGTTAATACGCTTACACCACAACTCTTATACATAAACATTTAAGTGGAATTGATCTCGCATTCTCTTCACTAATTTATGTTATATTTAATATTGGTTGCATTTAGCATTTTTTATCTATCAATTCATTCCATTTGTATGCCTCTTTAGTAGATATTATGTGTTCAGTATTTGTTTAAGGACAAGTTTAATGCAGCTCTTTAGTGGATATTATGTGTTTAGTATTTGTTTAAGGACAAGGCAGTGTGCCCTACACCTTTATCCTTGTTAAATAAAGTCCTTACTTTCGTTCGCTTGTTCGTTCTCTCTCTCTCTCTCTCTCTCTCTCTCTCTCTCTCTCTCTCTCTCTCTCTCTCTCTCTCTCTCTCTCTCTCTCTCTCTCATTATTGCAAGTATTACCATTTCAAAAAAGATTAATGTATAATAAAGGTGTTATAATGCATAAAGTGATGTCAGGATATGCACCGGAGACATTACGTGATAATTTTATTTTGAACTATAACAGACTAAAAATCATAACACCGACTCCACGTATTGACCTTTTCAAATCAAGCCTTCTATATTCAGGTGCGGTCCTATGGAACTCACTGCCTATTTTTCTTAAGCATAAAACAAACACAGACAGCTTAAAAAAAAATTATATGTCGCACATTATGCAACTAAACATGTGCTGAATGGTTCATCAATTCATTTAAAATGTATGTGCATGTTAAACAACATTATAATAATATGCAGATCTAAATTAAGTTATGTTAAAAATTGACACTTTTTATCATTGGAAATTGTACTTAAAATGCAGCATGACAATTTATTTTTTTAAATTTGTATCTGTATATATATAAAATGTATTAAGTTTGATGTGATAGTTATTTGATTATAATGTTTTCTGTTCTTGTTGACCCTATATTAGGGCGAGGGCTGGATGTAAAAAAGCAATATTCTTGCTTATCTATTACCCTCGATAATAAAGATTTTGTCTTGTCTTGTCTTGTCTCTCTCTCTCTCTCTCTCTCTCTCTCTCTCTCTCTCTCTCTCTCTCTCTCTCTCTCTCTCTCTCTCTCTCTCTCTCTCTCTCTCTGTTTTCATGTTGCGCTCTTTATTTTAAAGAGCGCAACATGAAAACAGAGTATAAACTGAAAAAAAAAGTTTTAGACACAGTGAGACAAGCAAAGGCAGAATATTTTAATAAACTGATTTCTGAAAAAAGGGATACAGCTACAATCTGGCGAGCAGTGAATGAAATTCTTGATAAATCTAGGAAGGGATCAACCAATACTCATTCACAAATATCTCCAAATGATTTTAACAAACACTTCATTTCGCTAGCAGACAACCTAAAATCTTGTCTCAATCAGAATTATTCCCTTGATACGGATGATTGTTTTGAAAAATTAAAAACATTCTGTGGACAAAAGTTGACTCAAACTGACACGTTTTCTATTCCTCCAATCTCAGTGCACGAAGTAGGAAAACTGGTAGAACAAATGGCGAATAAGAAGTGAATGGGTCCAGACAAGATTCCAGTCAAGTTGCTAAAATTTGCTTTACCTTACATTGTCGATTCCCTAACTTATGTTTATAACCTAAGCATACAACAAAACGTGTTCCCTTCTATTTTAAAGTGTGCAAAAGTATTACCACTTCCAAAAAATAAGGATCTTACAGACCCAAACAACTTTAGACCTATTTCCCTCTTACCTGTTCTATCTAAACCCTTAGAAAAGCACATACAAAAACACCTACTGGCATATATGGAACAAATGAATCTATTTCATCCTTTTCAGTTTGGATTCCGCTCGAAGCATTCCTGCCACACCGCCTTAAGCTCTTTATGCGAGACTTGGCTGTCAGCAATAAACAAAGCAGACATAACGGGAGCGTTGTTTTTGGACTTTAAGAAAGCCTTTGACCCAGTAGATCACTCACTTCTACTAAAGAAATTAAAGTGCTATTTAAAAGACGACTCAGCCTGTGCCTTTTTTGAATCGTATCTTTCAAAACGGAAACAGTAACTGTAAAACTTCGTCAAATGAGTTTGTCAGAAGTGGTGTCCCTCAAGGGTCTGTATTAGGACCTATCTTGTTCTGTATTTATATAAATGATTTACCCCTTCATGTGTCCGATGAAAAAGTTAGATGTGAGTTCTTCGCTGATGACTCTTCTGTTCACACCAGTCACAAATCTTTGGAATCCGTCAACTCTTCTCTTCAAACAAGTGTGGATGAAATCACTGAGTGGTGCGTTTCTAATGCAATGATCATTCATCCGATTAAAACAAAGAGTATGGTGATAACCACGAGACAAAAACACCAATTAAGTCCTTTACAATTACAACTGTCAGTTGGTTCAACTCAAGTGCAGCAAGTTAGGGAACATAGATTATTGGGTGTTACCATTGATCAAGAGTTGAAATGGCAAACTCATTTGAGTAATATTTGCAAACTAGTATCAACAAATTTGTACCTGTTATCAAAATTAAGGCATTACGCTGATTCTGCAGCACTCAAAATGATCTATTACGCCCACATAATGCCTCATATAAACTTCGCATCGACACTTTGGGATAACTGCAGTGATGTTCATTTAAAAAGACTCAATTCCCTGCATCGCCGAGCTGCAAAACTTATTCTGCATGATTTGAATAGGTCCACGGATGATAAACTAAAGCTCTTGAATTTCCTCCCCTTGAAAGATCAGTTGACGTTAAACAAGGCTGTGTTCATGTATAAAATTCTAAATGACGACTGTCTTAAATATTTGCAATCACATTTCAAACATGCCACAAAAAGATATGGGTCCCAAAAAATCATCCCTCCTATACCTCGCATAGACCTCTACAAATCGAGCTTAGCCTTCTCGGGAGCGTTTCTCTGAAACTCCTTACCCCAACAGATAAGAAATGCAACTTCAGTGAAAATGTTTAAGAGACAGTCACGTTCACACATCATTCGTGAATGAAATGTCTTGTTCGATTGTTATTTTGTTAAACATTTTGTACTAATGTTAACGGATGTGTAGCTGATCAGAGCAACTTATTCCCAAATGAAAGGTATAACTATGTCAATGTAATTTTGTAATTTTTTGAGTTCTCCTTATGTAATTCCTTAAATGCACATTGTGTTGCATTCTGTACAATGTATTTCTGTATTTTATATGATTGAATTTATATTTGTAATGTGCGTCTGTCTTTATGTGTTGTATAAAGGACAGGTTGGAAGAATAGGCTTTGCCTAAAACCTTTATCCTTTTGTAATAAAGTTCTGAGTCTGAGTCTGAGTCTGAGTCTCTCTGTCACCCACCCTCTCGCTCCCCCTTTTTATTTCTCTCTCTCTCTCTCTCTCTCTCTCTATTTTTTCGGCAAAAAGACTTATACCCCCCCCCCCACACCTGTTTGGTAAAACAGGTGAACAGTGTCCAAGTTAAATTGGATCCATTTGCCGATGACTGGCTGATGGCGTTCATGACGTTGAGGTACAATAACGCCAAGTCGTGCACCAAGTACTCTCTAGGTGACAAAAATGGGTGGTTCGAGGACTCCACACCTAAAACACTCCCACGGCCATCGTGAGTGATTATTCTTCCGCTCGGTCTAGTTAGTACTACAGTGGAACATCTCTGTTAAAGATGCTGCTCCGGTCAGAGCATCGTGAAAGCAACGATTTGTCTTTTTGTCGCAAACAAGGATATACACCGTCAAAACCTCTACACAACTCTGTTATTAAATTACTTCATTGATTTATTTCATGTAGGGTGTACATTAGCCTGAGATGTTACGTGATAATTTCAAGTGTCAAGTATGTAGGTCAAGTCGTTGTTCCTTTTCGCTTTTTGGCTCACGAAGTGTAGCCTATGCGATCGTAACTTTGTCTGTCTGTGCGTGCGTGCGTATGTGCGTGTGTGCGTGTGTATGTCTGTGGTAGAAACTTTAATCTTTCGTCATTTGAAGACGTCACATTATGGCGTAAGAGGGTTAGACGTCACGCGAAGGAATTACTGAAAGTCTCGGTCATTGTTATTTTGAGCGGGCCGAGACTAGTTGGCAGTCGTGTCCCTGTAAGTAGGCTACATGCAGACAGACAGATCTAGATCTAGTGTCTCGCTTTCTTGCACAGTTTCACCTATGCTTACTGTGACGTGTGTGTGTGTGTGTGTGTGTGTGTGTGTGTGTGTGTGTGTGTGTGTGTGTGTGTGTGTGTGTGTGTGTGTGTGTATGTGTGACGGAGTGATTGAGTTTGTGTTACTGTTTGTCGATTTCTTACGTGAGCCTTGAAGGCTTCGCCTCTTGTTAAAGTATATTTTACAAATTCGTAGAATATCTCAAAAGTAGGAGGTTTGACACTGAGCAGTGGACACACTCATCCGACTTGCACCCTCCTCACTCTCTGTCAATCAATCAATCAATCAATCAATGAGGCTTATATCGCGCATATTCCGTGGGTACAGTTCTAGGCGCTCTGCAGTGATGCCGTGTGAGATGAAATTTTATACGGCCAGTAGATTGCAGCCATTTTGGCGCATATTTACCTTTCACGGCCTATTATTCCAAGTCACACGGGTATAGGTTGACAATTATTAACTGTGCCTAAGCAATTCTGCCAGGAAAGACCCTTTTGTCAATCGTGGGATCTTTAACGTGCACACCCAATGTAGTGTACACGGGGGGAGGGTTCGGACACCGAAGAGAGTCTGCACACAAAGTTGACTATGAAATAAATTTCCGCCGAACCTGGGATCGAACTCACGCTGACAGCGGCCAACTGAATACAAATCCAGCGCGCTACCAACTGAGCTATATCCCCTGTCATTGCTGTTTAACACTGAGCAGTGGACACACTCATCCGACGTGCACCCTCCTCACTCTCTGTCATTGCTGTCTCAACTCATGTACTGTCAGAGAAGGGTTCTTTTATGCAAGATCATCCAGAAAAATCAACAATTAAAAATCCGGAGGGCTAAAACCGCGTTAGTGTGGCTATCACTCAGGGCCAGATCTCGTATTTTTGCGTCAATTTTCGAATTTAGATTTTTTTTCCTGAATGAGCATAAAAGTCAGAAGAATATTACCGTACAAACTTGAAACTGCGTGAACTTATCAACCCATATATCAAGCCAAGGACATTAAATATATCCGCTACGTGTAATTGTAGTGCTTCAACGGCACATTTTGGATAGTGAACAAATGCCGAAACTTTTCAGCAGTGCTTTAACTAACGAGATTGTTTCTGAACAACTTGAAATAAACTGAACGCGAAACTGTAAACGTACAACAGGGGCTTAGACAACCAGAGTTTTTCCCCTCGAATTCGTTTTAATTTTTCTCAAAAATATTCTGTAGTTTTATGTGTAATTGTTTTGTAAAAGATAATTTTAATGTGTTGTCTTTGTTGAGCGAGTGTACAATTTAAGAAAGGCGACGAATCGTGTTTGCAGATGAATTAATATTATTGTTTGCAACCGTCCTGGGGAAACGACATTCAGTTCAAAAACTAGTATCCTATGACTTGCTTCTTTGTATCTGTTATTTTGAGTAGGCGCATACTCGGCGTAGTCCATGGTTACCGAGTTTTGACTAAATGTGTTAACGTTGACCGGGAATCGAAACGAGGGTCTGGTGTATGTGTGTATGTGTGTATGTATGTATGTATGTATGTATGTATGTATGTATGTATGTATGTATGTATGTATGTATGTATGTATGTATGTATGTATGTATGTATGTATGTATGTATGCATGTATGTATGTATGCATGTATGTATGTATGTATGTGTGTATGTGTGTATGTATGTGTGTATGTATGTCTGTATGAATGTGTGTATGTATTTATGTATGTATGTATGTATACATGTATGTATGTATGTATGTATGTATGTATGTATGTGTGTGTGTGTGTGTGTGTGTGTGTGTGTGTGTGTGTGTGTGTGTGTGTGTATGTATGTATATGTGTGTGTGTGCATGTATGTATGTATGTAAGTATGTATGTATGTGTGTATGCAGGTGTGTGTGTGTGTGTGTGTGTGTATGTATATGTATGTATGTATGTATGTGTGTGTGTGTGTATGTATGTATGTGTCTGTGAATGTGTTTGTGTGTGTGTAGAGCGATTCAGAAAATGGTCCGGACCGATCTTCAAGAAATTAAAATGAGAGTTCCTAGGTAAAATGTCCTCAGACGTGTTTTTCTCTCAATTTTTTCAATAGATGTCTTTGATGACGTCATATCCGGCTTTTTACGAAAGTTGAGGCGGCACTGTCACACCTTAATTTTTTAACCAAATTAATTGACATTTTGATTAAGCAATCTTCGACAAAGTCCGGACTATGGAATTGCATTTCAGCTTGGAAGCTTAATAATTAGTTCATAAGTTTCCTCATTAAAGTTGTCATTAAAGTAGATTGGTCACAAACAGATTAAACAAGAGGCGAAGCCTTCAAGGCTCACGTAAGAAATAGACAAACAGTAACACAAACTCAATCACTCCGTCACACATACACACACACACACACAGTAAGCATAGGTGACACTCACTAGATCTAGATATGTCTGTCTGCATGTAGCCTACTTACAGGGACACGACTAAGAGTAATACCTAATATTCTGGACTCGCAACGAAATATACAAACAAATGACAATGAACAACGCTTCGACCTAATGGTCTTCAACAGGTTAAAAAAAACAAAAAAAACAATACAAATATCAGAGAAGATGATGTCCTCCAAGCGCAAAAGAAGGGGGAAAGGGAGATAAATCAAAAAGAAAAATGAGCAATGAAAAATGAAACCAAAACGAAACAAACCAGAATAATAACGCTTGAAGGGCCTGAAGTTGAAAGAGAGAGAGAGAGAGAGAGAGAGAGAGAGAGAGAGAGAGAGAGAGAGAGAGAGAGAGAGAGAGAGAGAGAGAGAGAGAGAGAGAGAGAGAGAGAGAGAGAGAGAGAGAGAGAGAGAGAGAGAGAGAGAGAGAGAGAGAAGGGGGAAAGACACGACTGCCAACTAGTCTCGGCCCGCTCAAAAAACAATGACCGAGACTTTCAGTAATTCCTTCGCGTGACGTCTAACCCTCTTACGCCATAATGTGACGTCTTCAAATGACGAAATGTTAAAGTTTCTACCACAGACATACACACGCACACACACACACGCACACACACACGCACAAACGCACAGACAGACAAAGTTACGATCGCATAGGCTACACTTCGTGAGCCAAAAAAAATGATTGCATTGTATTCTTCATCTTCTCCTGAATTCAAAAATATATAAATATGTTATTCTTACTCTAAAAATGTGCTCAGAATGAAAGAAAATAGGTTTACTAAGTACAACAGACGTGTGCGTAGTGGCGGCCAGCGTGGCCCTTGGTCTTTGGTATGGTTAGCCCGGTAGCTCAGTTGGTAGAGCACTGGACTTGTGATCGAAAGGTCGCTGGTTCGAATCCGGGCCGGGACGGACACGGGTCAACTTTATGTGCAGACCCAGAGACGGAAGCCATGTCCCACCCCCGTGTCATCACAATGGCACGTAAATGGCATGGTCATTCTGCCATAAGTGCAGGTGGCTGAATACACCTAAACACGCAGACGCCTGGGTAGCGCGACTCCGTTGCTGCTAGCTTTCCACTGGGAGAAAGCGACCCGAATTTCCCAGCGATGGGACAATAAAGTAATTGTTGTGGAGATCGCTAGATACCACTGGAATCGAATGGAAGGATAAAGAACATTATGGAACTTACTTTGATTTAGTGCGCAGTCACTCATGACGTAAGCGTAGACGCTCATCGAACAGATGGAACTGTGTAGATCTAACCAGATTAGTGTCGATGTTTCCCGAATATTCTCGTATGTCCATTAACTATATAAGTAGGGCTGCGCACACGTATTGTTGTTCTTTACCAGTCTTGCACTTGTTCTTTCTTACACTGTGCTGAGAGATATTGTCACCGTTGTTCCAGCTGTTAATAAATCTACAGAACCTACACATATTGTTGTGTCTCCTTTGCGACTGAAAACAACGAAAGGAAAAACACGACAACTGGCGTCGCCGACAGTTACTTCCCTTGTCTATTCGGAGTGACTTATTACTGCAAAATGATGGAAACAGAGCAGCTGATAACGCTTCTAAGGGAGCAGTTGGAGCAACAGCAACGCCAGCACAAGGAAGATATGGAGCAACAAATGCACCAGATGGAGATGATGATGAAAGTGTTCAGTGGTGCCGCAGCTTCTGCCAGGGAGGAAAGCTACGATGATCCGAGTGCTTCGAATCTACGTTTTCCCATTACTACACAGGCAGCTGCAATCCCATCTTTTGTTGCGTTTGATGCAACATCGGAACTGTGGCCTGACTACTGGTCAAGATTTTGCACGTTTGTGGTCGCCAACTCCGTGCCGGAGCAGCGCAAGGCTCAAGTTTTCTTGACGAATCAGACTGCTACGGTCTACAAACAACTGGCAAATCTGGCTACTCAGCAAAATCCGCCCAAGGACATCAACAGTTTGACAATGGACGAAATTGTCAAATTCATGAAAGAACAGTTCGACCAAAAACTCTTCATAGTGCGAGAACGTTTCAAGTTCTGGAGTGACATGAAACGGAAGCCAGGCGAAACTCTCCAGGAGTTAGCAGCGCGCATACGCCAAGACGCTGCTACCTGTGACTTTCCTTCGATCAAAAACCCACAAGACGAAGCTCTGAGACAGAGATTCATATGTTCTGTCAACAATGAGGCTGTCTTAAAGGCTCTATTCAAGATCAAGGACACAGAGCTGGATTTCGCACGTGCTGTCCAAGTCGCGATTGAGACTGAAGACGCAGCGAAGGTTGCCAAGGAAACTGTCTACGGTTCCAAGACCATACCAGTCAACAAGGTCCACCAGAACAAGACTACGGGTCCACGAAAGAACCACAAGCAGTCTAATTCCACAGACAGGAAGTGCTACCGATGTGGAAAGGCCCACAAAGCAACAGACTGCCCCTACAAAGAAGCCAAATGCCGATACTGTGACGTCACAGGACATTTGGAAGCTGTCTGTAGAAAAAAGCAACATCAGAATCGGGAACGACATTCCCAGGCTTCCGTGAAGAGAGTCACGAAAGCAGAGCTTGTCAACGCGATCCTCAGTGAAGTTCCCCAAGATACTCCTAGGTTGGATGTACCCATAACAATCCAGGACCGACAGTTCACCATGGAACTGGACACCGCAACTACGGGAAATTTTGTTTCTCTTCCGGTCTGGAGACAACTAGGAAAACCGAAGCTGGATGACGTCACACATCGTTACGAGTCTGCCAGCAAGCACGACCTGCCCGTGCTGGGAACTTTCATGGGCCAAACCAAGGATCCAGTGACTGATAAGCAAAGCTCAATTCCGTACATCGTCACCAAGATCCCTCATCTGAATCTGCTAGGACGCAACGCAATCCAGACTCTGGGAATTTCTGTGGACAATGCTCTAGGACTGAGGAGCATAGAGAGTCACGCAAAGAGTGAGGGTGCAAAACCTACGCATCCAGCGACCTCCAACGCGCCTTATGCTGCCCTGCAACGAGATTGTCACAGACTGTCTGATAAATTCCCAAATCTCTTCAAACAAGAATTGGGATGTCTCAAGGACTTCGAACTGGACGTGAAGTTCAAGTCTGATGCGAAGCCGGTTTTTCACAAAGCACGTCCGGTACCTTTCGCTCTTCGTGATGACCTCGCCAAAGGCTACGAAGAAGGCATCGCCAAAGGAGTCTGGAAGCCAGTCCAGTTCAACGAATACGGAACGCCAGTGGTACCAATTCGTAAGGCACAAACCTCGGGCACCCTGAAGCCCAAGCTACGGATCTGTGGTGACTACTCAGTGGGCATCAATGATCAGCTTGAAGATCACCGTCATCCAATGCCACTCCCAGAGGAACTGATGCAGAAGCTAGGAGGTGGATTCGGATACACCAAGATCGATCTTGCTGATGCCTACAACCAGATCAAGCTGGCACCAGAGAGTCAACGCAGGCTAGCCCTCAGCACTCACCGTGGGGTACTCCTGCAGCAACGACTTCCTTTCGGGATAAAGTCAGCACCTGGTTACTTTCAAGAGATCATGGAAAACCTGACCTGTGATCTACCTGGTGTTGCCGTCTTCCAAGATGATATACTCGTCAGCGGGAAGGACGCCAACGACCACCTGAGCAACCTGGAACGTTTGCTCACTCGTCTGAACGACAAAGGACTCAGATGTCGTCGTGAAAAGTGCGAGTTCGCACAAGCCAGTGTGGAATACCTTGGACATACCTTATCGGCCGAAGGGATCTCCAAAGGATCGAAGGTCGAGGCAGTTTTGAAAATGCCAGCCCCTACGGACGTCTCAAGCTTGAAGTCTTTCTTGGGCTCAGTTCAGTTTTACGGGAAGTTCATCCCTAACCTGGCCAGCATGGCAGAGCCGCTCTACCGCCTGACAAAGAAGGCGAACCCCTGGAAGTGGGGAGATGAGGAACAGGCAGCATTTGAACAGTTGAAAAATGTGCTTTCCTCGGATCAAGTTCTGGTACACTTCGATCCAAACAAGACTTTGGGACTAGCTTGTGACGCGTCCAACGTTGGAATTGGAGCAGTCCTATTTCATCGCTATCCAGATGGAAGCGAGCGCCCAATCGCCAACGTGTCCAAGACTCTCACGGCTGCAGAAAGGAACTACAGCCAAATCCACAAGGAAGCCCTGGCCATCATCTTTGGCTTGCGGAAGTTCTACCAGTATCTCTACGGACGTCAGTTCATACTGGTGACAGATCATAAGCCGCTGACATCACTTTTCGGACCGAAGAAAGGGACCCCACTGCTCGCAGCTAACAGACTAGCTCGGTGGGCCCTGTGGCTGAACCAGTTTAACTACACCATCGAGTACCGGAAAACAGCGGATCATGGCAATGCAGATGCCCTTAGTCGCTTGCCATACGGAGATGACATCGACTTCGACAGGGAGGAAAGTGGTGAAGACATGGACATGGTGTGTGCCATCAAGGTTCTCAGTCTTCAAGTCCAGCCTGTGGATGCCAATATCCTCCGTCAAGAGTCAGGAAAAGATCCAGTGATATCTACTGTGATGCGCTACGTCCGTGAAGGCTGGCCACCAAAGAACGCTGAGATCAATGAAGATGTCAACAAGTTCCGGAAGTTGTCGGACTCTCTCAGTATCTGCCACGGATGCCTCGTCCATGGATCGAGAGTGGTGATTCCACAGAGCCTGCAGTCCAAGATCCTTGATCTGCTGCATCTCGGACACTTCGGCATGGAACGCATGAAACAGTTGGCAAGAACTGCAGTTTACTGGCCCGGTATCGATGCTGCTATTGAGATGGCTACTCGACGATGTGACTCGTGTGGTGAACATCAGAACAAGCCATCCAAGCCTCCAGTTCACCCATGGATGCTACCAGAAAAGCCGTGGAGCCGCTTACACCTGGACCATGCAATCAACTTCATGGGTAGAGACTGGCTGGTGATCACGGATGCTTACTCCAAGTATCCATGCATTCATCCTACGTCATCCACGTCCTCTAGAGCCACTCTAGACCTGCTGGAAGAAGATTTTGCTCATTTTGGATTGCCTCACACACTTGTCACTGACAACGCGCCGACCTTCACTTCTGAAGAATTTCAGAGCTGGTGCAAGGAACGGGGGATCACGCACCTGACAGGGGCACCATATCATCCTGCTACCAATGGAGCCGCCGAACGTTTGGTGCAGACATTCAAACAAGCACTGAGAAAATCTTCTTTGCCACCGAAGCGTGCTCTTCAAGAGTTCTTGATGCAGTACCGGAGAACGCCGACATCCTGTGGTTTCTCTCCGAGTGAACTCTTGAATTCCAGGCAGTTACGGACAAGGATCGACACTCTGCTGCCCTCGCCAGCCCACATCGCTCAGGGCAAGCAATCCAAGGAGGCATCCAAGTCTCAGATGACTCCAGACTTGAAAGCTGTCGTCAAGGTAACCAGACAGTACAAGGCCGGAGATCCTGTGTATGCTCTGTACCATGGACCTCGCCGAGACAAACAACCCCGATGGGTACCAGCAGTCATCAAGAAGTCTCTGGGTACTCGCTGCTTCAACGTCATGGTCATTCCTCATGGTCCAGTATGGAGACGACACTGGGAACAGCTACAGCCACGCTACACCACTGAGGAAGACAATGAACCTGGTGAGGAAGTGGACACTGTTTCTGAACTTGTAACAGATCACCCCATGGAGATCTTGGAAACTGTGCCACAAACTCGGAGACAGACCAAACCCAAAGGTACTCCATCCGTTCCAGAGTATGGACCAGACAATCCAAGACGGTCAAAGAGAACACGCAAACCCACAGAGAGACTTTGCTGTTGATGCTTGAGGAGTAGCATCAGTTTAGGTGGGGAGGTGTTGTGGAGATCGCTAGATACCACTGGAATCGAATGGAAGGATAAAGAACATTATGGAACTTACTTTGATTTAGTGCGCAGTCACTCATGACGTAAGCGTAGACGCTCATCGAACAGATGGAACTGTGTAGATCTAACCAGATTAGTGTCGATGTTTCCCGAATATTCTCGTATGTCCATTAACTATATAAGTAGGGCTGCGCACACGTATTGTTGTTCTTTACCAGTCTTGCACTTGTTCTTTCTTACACTGTGCTGAGAGATATTGTCACCGTTGTTCCAGCTGTTAATAAATCTACAGAACCTACACATATCGTTGTGTCTCCTTTGCGACTGAAAACAACGAAAGGAAAAACACGACAGTAATGAAAATGAAAATGAAAATGAAAAAATGACTATCTGAATGTAGTCTCGGCGATGATTGGTCGCTGTTGTTGATCTTGACTAAATGTTTTTATATTGCTTCACGCGACTTGTGTTCTATTTCAGTGTCGTCAAATGCAGTGATTACAAACTGAACGACTAAACCGCGTGGATGACACTTGGTTTGCTGTCAACGCAAGGACGTTTGACGAATTTGTGGTGACCAAACTACAGATCGCGAAATGACGTAATTGCTTCGCGAACCAAGCCAAACAGGAACACTCTTTTGTTTCAACATTAAAACCTATGCAACTTATAATTTGACAGTTGACTTCCTTTTGTATTGCCCTTGTGTGTGTTTTGGTTTGTTTGCATGATTCATCTTGCTGATGTTTTTATTAATGTTTTTGTTGTGTCTGTTTTCGTTTCGTAAGGTTTTGAATAAATGTCTTAACATGATTTTTAAACGGGGAATAAAGACGAGGGTGGTGGAGTATGTATGTGTGTGTGTGTGTGTGTGTGTGTGTGTGTGTGTGTGTGTGTGTGTGTGTGTGTGTGTGTGTGTGTGTGTGTGTGTGTGTGTGTGTGTGTGTCTGTCTGTCTGTCTGTCTGTCTGTCTGTCTGTATGTGTAGAGCGATTCAGAGAAAACACTAGACCGATCTTCATGAAACTTTACACGAGAGTTTCTGCAAATGATTTCCCCAGCTAAATACTTTTTTTTATATATATAAATGTCTTTAATGAAGTACGTCATATCCGTGTTTTTGTGAAAGTTGAGGCGGCACTGTCATGCCTTTATTTTTCGAGCAAATTGATTGAAATTGTGGTGAGGCAATCTGCGACAAACCCCGGACTATTGGATTGCATTTCAGCTTAATAATTAAGTAATAGCTAGGTTTGGTCATTAAAATCTCAACATTCTAATTAAAAGTAACATTTTAGTACTCAATCAAAAAATGATGTCATCTTGTTCTTTATTATTTCCTGATTCCATACAAATATAGATATGTTATGTGTGGGATAAAAACAAGGTCAGAAAGTTGAAAAGAATAGGGAAAAGCACTCTTTCGTGTGAATGACTCGTACAGGCACTACAATATTGTCGAGAATGCATCAAAACGATACATACATTACTGTCGCCATGCTCGGGTAATGCTAGTTATGCATCAAAACGATACATACATTACTGTCTCCATGCTCGGGTAATGTTAGTTATGCATCAAAACGATACATACATTACTGTCGCCATGCTCGGGTAATGCTAGTTATGCATCAAAACGATACATACATTACTGTCGCCATGCTCGGGTAATGTTAGTTATGCATCAAAACGATACATACATTACTGTCGCCATGCTCAGGTAATGCTAGTTATGCATCAAAACGATACATACATTACTGTCGCCATGCTCGGGTAATGCTAGTTATGCATCAAAACGATACATACATTACTGTCGCCATGCTCGGGTAATGCTAGTTATGCATCAAAACGATACATACATTACTGTCGCCATGCTCGGGTAATGCTAGTTATGCAACAATACCACTCGCTTATCATCGACACATACGGCTGATCTTAAGCGCATAGTGCTTTTAGTTATGCGCTATAGAAATCTCCTTAATAAATAAATAAATTTTGTGATGAACAAATCAACGGAACATAAATGAAAAAGAAGACTAACATTTTAAGCTATGACAAAAAAATCAAGCCGATTAACTTTGGATGTTACCAGTGTCGCCACCTTTCGGGGATAAATACGGACGCAAACTTGAACGGGATAATGTAAACACATTCTGTACGTATAGACTTGCATCTAGGTTTTTAAGTTTCACAAGTGAGTGTATTTCAGCACCTCTTACACACTCAACACGTTACAGACTTGCATTTAGGTTATAAAGTTTCACAAGTAAGTGTATCAAATCGGAGAAAACTAGTCTCTCACGATGTTCTTTGATCATCGCCCGCCATTTTGTAAGATCAATTTACAAGTTTTATCTTCGACAGTGAAACCTGTGCTTTGGAACACCATACGCACTAATCGCAAGTCCACGAATAGCACAGGTTTCACATCTTCTCAGCCTGGATGTAATTCCATACACACTCATGTGCGAATTGTTTCCATTTAGCAGAATGAAACACGTCAAATGCCTTTGTTTTTGTCTTGGAAGAGGAGCTCAAGTACGGACACGGACAACACTACAGGCCATGCTGTACGTGTCGTCATATTATTACTCATTACGTTTTCCCGACGTCATGAAGTTATGACGCCATTCTAGCCCTTTTTTCTATGGAATGCCTTTTGTGTCTAAACAAACAAATCAACATTTGCTAATTTTCCTATAATTAATTTTGTCTCAATTTGCCCAAGGATTTAAAGATGTCATCCTGCGGATTTGTAAACTTCAGGAGTTAAACTACCCAAAACCATTAAAACATTTTCCGAGGTATTTTTCAAGGGGTTATTGCCCTGCCGTAATTATAGTCCTTACGGCAGGGCAATAACCCCTTGAAAAATACCTCGGAAAATGTTTTAATGGTTTTGGGTAGTTTAACTCCTGAAGTTTACAAATCCGCAGGATGACATCTTTAAATCCTTGGGCAAATTGAAACAAAATTAATTATAGGAAAATTAGCAAATGTTGATTTTTTTGTTTAGACACAAAAGGCATTCCATAGAAAAAAGGGCTAGAATGGCGTCATAACTTCATGACGTCGGGAAAACGTAATGAGTAATATGACGACACGTACAGTATGGCCTGTAGTGTTGTCCGTGTCCGTACTTGAGCTCCTCTTCCAAGACAAAAACCAAAGGCATTTGACGTGTTTCATTCTGCTAAATGGAAACAATTTGCACATGAGTGTGTATGGAATTACATCCAGGCTGAGAAGATGTGAAACCTGTGTTATTCGTGGACTTGTGATTAGTGCGTATGGTGTTCCAAAGCACAGGTTTCACTGTCGAAGATAAAACTTGTAAATTGATCTTACAAAATGGCGGGCGATGATCAAAGAACATCGTGAGAGACTAGTTTTCTCCGATTTGATTGTTTACCAGACGATAGAGCTATTTTAGATGGAAGCGTATGCCATCTGGTGACAGCTGTTCATTAACCAGTGTGTTCGTAGGAGTGCTTAATTTCTCTGCAGAAGATCCATGCGTGAAAATCGGTGAAGTCTTTCAGCAAATGTCGCAGTTTGTAAGCGAGTGCTACAGGTGCAAAATCTCAAACAACATATCACGTGAGAGATATGAAAACTGGCTAGCTAGAACCTCCAAGTACCAGTCCATATAAATCAAAAACTACCGCCCACATCAGCCCATTGCTGAACGTCCATCTGAAAAGGGCTGTATTGCAATTCTACGGGGATCTTCCAAATCTTGATCCGGTTGACTCTGGGTGGTTGTAGGATGGGCAGAAAACCGCCTGGAGTAGAACATACACCAACTGAAGTCATGCTAATTTTGAAGTGTGGCTGTGGAGAAATTTACCATGTGCAACAGCATGCTGTGGTTGCGCAGTCGGTCAATGTGCGTGTGCCATCTTATGTCGATGTCTACTCCTTGGAAATTGCACAAATCCGCACTGGTCATCCATCGTAGTCATCCGCACTGGGTATGTGCAACAGTCACCTTCACCGGTCACCAGCACTGGTCATCTGGATCGGTCATCCACACTGGTCATCATTTGCGGTCATCCGCACTGGTCATCCTTTTGTGATCATCCGCATCGGTCATCCGCACTATTCATCCTTCATGATCATCTGCACTGGTCATCCGCACAGGTCATCCTTCATGATCATCTGTACTGGTCATCTGCACTAGTCATCGTCCATGATAATCTGCACTGGTCATCCGCACTAATCATCCGCACTCGTCATCCGCACTGGTCATGTTTCATGATCATCTGCACTGGACATCCGCACCGGTAATCCGCACTGGTCATCTATCATGATCATCTGTACTGGTCATCTGCACTAGTCATCGTCCATGATAATCTGCACTGGTCATCCGCACTAATCATCCGCACTCGTCATCCGCACTGGTCATGTTTCATGATCATCTGCACTGGACATCCGCACCGGTAATCCGCACTGGTCATCTACAATGGTCATCCTTCATGGTCATCTGCACAGGTCATCCACACTGGTCATCCGCACTGGCAATTCTCACCGGTCACCCGTACTGGTAATCTACATGACATCCTGCGTAATCATCGGGCGTGGTCATTTATTGGTCATCAGGCATAGTCATCCGCTACCATTTCGGCAATTGAAAAAAAGGATCGATGGTGGCTGCCCTCAAACTGGAAACTCACTGCATGACCATGTCATCTTGTGTGTTAAACCAGCGTGGTCATCCCGCCTGGTCATCTGGAGTGGTAAACTACACATCATCCTGTGTGGTCATCGGCGAGGTAAAGTGCATACTAACCAGTATCCCTGGTTCGTCGCCATGACCTTTACGTTATGAGATAGAGGTCTTTTGTATATATGAGACATGGTACATCAGGTTTAGCCTCTTGACATGACGCCTAATACACCTCCTCGGGGCGTCACTAACTGACACAACACTGTGTATATGGTGTCAATCGCTTGGCGCTGTGACACCTTACAAGGCCTTTCGTCTGATGTATACATTCCTCACCTGACTAGATCTTTTTTTTTAAAAGAGCACAAGATAACTTTAAGTTATTCTGGGTATTACAGCCACTTTTCCAGGATTAAGTTGTTATCTGCTTGCTCACCGACCAAGTCACTCATTGATTCTGGAACCCACCAGGATGGTAGGGTCACTTCAACGACGAGCGCTTCATAAGCTGTCTCCACCTCTGGCGGCTGTGAGCAATTTTTGGGAAGTTGCAAAACATTTCCCAATCCACTCTGTAATGATATCTGTCCCTCTGTTCATTTGTCTTCTCTATCTTCTCTTTCCGCGCACCATACCCTGTAAGATGGTCTTGGAGAGCCCGCCTGTTCTTGTTACATTGCCATACAATCTCAGCTTCGTCTTCTTGACAGTGATCTTTGTAGTGATGCACGTGCTAAGTGATGGTTTTGCAGACATTAAAATATATGACCTTGACATTGTTTGACCTTGAAAACGTGTGACCTTCAGTGTTGGTGAACGTTTTTATTCATGGCAAGTTTTAAGAAGACATTTCGTCATTTTATCTTCAAAAATAGTATAATCCTTTATCATTTGAATGAACATTTAACATTCATATGACCTTGAAATGCGATGAAGGTCAAGCAAAGTGCAACAGTAATCAAAGCCCACAACACATATAAGCTTAAACCATTAGCTGTAACTGAAAAAATATATTGCTAAAACTAACTATATCATCCTGCTCCGTTAACCAGTTTTAACGGTCCCTCAACAGACCAGCCATTCGGGTTATAGTGTCTGCTTATCATGTAACTGTTGTTATGCATATTAACTCCCGTTTTATCTCCCGGAAAACATAAATAAATACAGTTCTGCTAGTTTATAGCATGCAGTTTCGACTATTTTGCAGTCTGGAATCCATCTTGTCCGCCATCTTGAATACATCAAAATGCCCAAGGATGACAGAGTGTCATCCGTCGGATCTGTAATCTACAGACATCACAGAGTTCACAACAGTCAAAACATTCTCCGAGGTATTTTTTGAGGGGTTAAGGTCAAAATCGGGAAATGACGACCTGACTATTACTAAGAGAGGGGGAGAGAGAGAAGGAGTGAGGGAGAGAGAGAGAGAGTGTGTGTGTGTGTGTGTGTGTGTGTGTGTGTGTGTGTGTGTGTGTGTGTGTGTGTGTGTGTGTGTGTGAATGTCTGAAGAGTACTCAGGTCCAGCGCGAGCGTTTTTTATTTTGTGCATGATTTTTTTCACAAGTTAGTGGAGCACGACTCGAAGCTGAGTGACAAACCTTGTAGTCTTTCTATGGAAGTAGTGGTCCAGTGAACGATACCTTCCGCCTCTCCGTCAACCAACAAGACTAGATTTGTAGCAGACAAAAAACAAAGTGTGCGTTTTTCCTGTCTTGTGAAGGCGATTATGTCGTTATAAGTTATCTGTACGTTGTGAAGACATTTCAAAACAAAATTTAGCTTTGATGCGTCACGGGATATAAGCTTATACGTTTTCATCCATGGAATTCTTTTTTCGTCTCAGCAGGGTGAATGAATTCATGATGTCTTTTCCGGAACTGGACAAGACTGGCCTTGCCAAGACTGAAACAAAATATAGTTCTACAACTTCTAGGCTTGGGTTGATTGCCCATGGTGAATTTCCAATGATTTGTTTGCACATCCCATGACAAATTCTCTTTACTTTGGTCATGCCATATATACGTTACAGTTCCGTCCATCCATGGTATCGCGTGATATTTTGTCTCGACGGGGTGAAAGAATATAATGACGTCACTCTCGGCAGAGACTCGAGTGACGTCATCATATTTATTGACCCAGTCTCGACAAAATATCAGGCGATACCATGGATGGACGGAGCTGTAACTTATACTTATTTACCCCGTTGTGGGGGAAAACGCAACATGGTTTTAAAATCATTTTTAAACTCTACAAATACTGCGCCCTTTTTGCTCCAGCGGCGGCCTTGGCCTTTACGGAGCAGTCCGCGCCCGCACCTTGATCTTGTTGACACACTATCAGGATTGGGGCGGGGACGTAGCTCAGTTGGTAGCGCGCTGGCTTTGTAGCCAGTTGGTCGTTATCAGCGTGGGTTCGATCCCCACGTTCGGCGAGAGATTTATTTCTCGGAGTCAACTTTGTGCAGACTCTCTTCGGTGTCCGAACACCCCCGTGTGCACACATGCGCACGAAAAAGATCCCACGTTCTCAGCGAAAGTCTCAGGGCTTGGAAAACACGAAGACACGCATGCATCATCTCTCGTCTCCGATTATCATGATCGTATTTCGATACTTTGACGAGACAAACCCAATGCTGGTGTGTCGAAGAAGACAGCCACAGCGGGCTTGTTCGAATCAAAGTATCACACCATATCTTCAACGTATTACCAATACCTGTCCCAATATAGACCAGTTGGTCTAAGAGGACGTTAAACCCTAATAGTCAGTCACTATCAGGCACCATGTGAGAGCCAGCCAATGCGAGCGCGCCCTTTCACGGCACATTCAGTGGGAGGGTGTCTTATCGCAGGTTTGGTTGGCGTCGCAGGGGTGCAAAACAATAACATATCATCGTGACTTAATATTTAAATGGCTTTTTAGTCTTTCCCACACAAGAACAGTGTGTTTTTTTAATTTATTTTTTATACTGTCCTGTGTGTGCGTGAATGACAGTAAATGGTTTTTTCTATCCTTACTTATCATCATCACCCTGAACATAGTGTACATATTATCATCATCACCCTGCACATAGTGTACATATTATCATCATCACCCTGAACATAGTGTACATATTATCACCATCACCCTGAACATAGTGTACATATTATCATCATCACCCTGAACATAGTGTACATATTATCACCATCACCCTGAACATAGTGTCATATTATCATCATCACCCTGAACATAGTGTACATATTATCATCATCACCCTGAACATAGTGTAGGGCCTACATATTATCATCATCACCCTGAACATAGTGTACATATTATCATCATCACCCTGAACATAGTGTACATATTATTATCATCACCCTGAACATAGTGTACATATTATCATCATCACCCTGAATATAGTGTACATATTATCATCATCACCCTGAACATAGTGTACATATTATCATCATCACCCAGTGACCCTGAACATAGTGTACATATTATCATCATCACCCTGAACATAGTGTACATATTATCATCTAACGAACCGGACTCTTATCTTTCAACAAAAGGTGGTCCTAGGTTTTATCAATTTTATCATATGAAATAAATGTATCATTCCTTTATTGGCCCATCACCTATCCTCCTGTACATTTTTACCCAGAGGCTTTTGGAAAAGAAGATAGCGGGTCCATAACCTTAACGGGCCCGTCACCTCCAGTCCTGGGGTCAGGACTGGTGCCCCCCTCCCTCCCTCCCTCCCTCCCTCCTCCTCCAATTAGCATATCAACATGGCTATTCCCTAATGGACCAAGTCCGTGGGACAGAAGAATCATCAACCACAGCATAGCAGCTGCGTCCCTTGGAAAGAGAAACTGAAACTGAACTCTACTACTCCACAAACGTATACTAGGAAAGCTTATAACAGATTAATTTCATGGAGGTGTGTTACCTGAGAATTGTTATGTCCATCGTGACGATCACAGATGGTTGAATGAAATGTATACATATTGAAATTAAAAGCCCCACATGATGTGCATGGCATGCGTAAATAAAATAAAAAAATAAAAAAGGAAACTTTCTGGATACGCAAATAAGGAAGTAAAGCGTCTGCACCGAATTGTCTCGAAGACACAACTTACGAGACAAGAGGGATTTCTCCTTCTTGTTATTGTCATTCAAACGTAAAGACCAGCCCAGAAAATTGCATTGCGGATGAAACGACATTTTACAACCTTAAACTGAGAAATAAAAAAATATTACCTTCATTTCCACGACGGGACATGGTTGACATTTGCATGTGTGTATTCCAGTTCCCCAACGTAGAATACTGAGGGCCCCAAAGGGTTTAAAATCGTGATCGTGATTGGCGTTTTTTGACCTTTCTGTGACCGTGATTGCTGAAATTTCCATTTCTGTGATCGTGATGGGACTTTGCCCGTGATCCGTGATGACAAAAAAATCAAGTCTCGTGATCGTGATCGTCATTTGTTTTCGTGATCGTGATGGGCATTATTGCAAAGCATTTTATTTTCAACGTAGGCCTACATTTTTCACAGCTGTATCACTCTATGATCCTCTATTCGTCAAGGAGCCAATCCCGATTGAAGGGAATTAAGCAACAACACATTCAGAAATATGATGTTGACAGCGATTGCTTCCCTTTAAGAGAACCAATCACACAAAAGAAGAGATCCAATCAGAAGGCAAATTGCTAAAGTCTGCCAAACTTCATCCAATGGAAGGGCTTCGTGCAAAAGTTTTGAGTGCATTCTGTCAAATTCGAATTCGAAGATCAAAAATGGCGTGCAGCAGTACTGTCATCGAACTTCTGTTATATTTTGTGGATTCAAGCCAGACCAAAGCAGGCGGCGAGAATGCCTTCCTTGGTGGAAAGGTCAGGCTACGGGTCGGTCTTTCCGAAGACGAAATATCAAGATATGTTGATCTATGTTGCTCTATGACTGTTCTGAATGTAGGCAAAGATCTTGAAATTTGTTCAAGATCTTTGAGTTTGAGTGAGATCATTGACATTGTCGACATTGCCACGTCCGGCTGTCACTCGCTCAGTGTGACCTCGACTGGCTCGAGATCGAGTCTGCGTGTAGCCAAAACCGAAACTAGAAATGTGTTTTTCATCCCAGCAACCTGGACACGCTTGGCATAGATTCTAATTGTCGCTTCTTTGCATTAAGCTTGGATTTATTTTAGCGCCTGTAAACTTTAATATCAACAATGGGTTAAATTCAGAAACAATGGCGGGGAGACGTGCCAGTTTGGGTCACTTGATCCTCATGTCAAAGACGATCAAAGTCATGTTCTTTGGGGATTTTGTCAGGCATGCTACTTTTCCGGTAATTGCCGGAAATCCGATAAAGCCGTTTTCAAAATCAGGTAAAGTCAAATTTATTCCGGTGAAGTTGAAACATTTCCGCAAAAACGATCCGTGTGAATATCGCGCAACGCGACCGGGCGCCGGTCTCAATGAAGCCAGCGCACAGTAGTGTTGTTTTCACCAGTTTGGAGGTGTGTTGAATGGTGGTGGGGGGAGGCTAAAATGGAATTTTTAACAAGATCACAACACTATTACAGCCCTGAAAATGATGCCCAGAATGCACCAGATTGCACAGATTTTAACCGTTTTTTGAAAAACAATTCCGGGGGGGGCATGCCCCCGGACCCCCCTAGTTGGCTCGCCTGCTTCGCAGGCTCAGGCTTGTGGCTTCGCCACTGGCACTGCGCGCTTCTTTCAGGTAAAACCATTTTTGGCCTGTAGCATTCCTGTTTGATTTTCAAGCCCATGAAACCAGGCGATGGTGTACCTCAAATTGTATGGCAAAGTTGAAAATAAAGAACCCATCACACATACATGTACTTTAATTTCAATCCACCCAATAGTTTTTGAGAAAATGGGTTTACAAGATATAGCTCTGGAAATGTGAAATTGTGTAAGTATATAATTCATGTGTGTGAGTGAGGGTGTGGGAGTTGAATGTGTATGAGTGGAGAGAGAGAGAGAGAGAGAGAGAGAGAGAGAGAGAGAGAGAGAGACAGAGAGAGACAGAGACAGAGACAGAGACACTGAGAGAGAGAGACAGAGAGAAAACAATGAAAACAACATTCTTGTTACTGATTACAAACCATGATATGAATTTCTATGTGTGTATGAAAGAGAACTAAAAAAATAATAATAAAAAAGTGCAACAGTTCTCACCTTGTGTTGAATAAACAATAGATCCAGAGGAGCGAATTACTGTGTGGTTGTGTTTACTTTGACACGTGCTTTCTGTACCTGCAACTTTTACCGTGACCGTGATTTGCCACTGGTGTTCGTGATCGTGAAAACAAAAATCAAGGTAACTGTGATCGTGAAAGCTAAAATTTCCCTTCCCGTGATCGTGATGATACCCCCCCTTTGGGGCCCTCAATACTGCGACAGGGCTTGTTTACGCTGTTTTTGGAGGTTTGTGAATTAGGTTACGTTCGAGTAACGCGGCTGTTCTAGTCATAGAGTATTAAAGGTTCATTCCTCATCATGAAACCCGACATGTCAGCCACCACATGAGTTTGTTTGTTTCGTTCATGGCCTGAAACTCCCACGGCTTTTACGTGTATGACCGTTTTTCCCGTCATTTAGGCAGCCATACGCCGCTTTCGGGGTAAGCCACCACATATAACTATGCTAAAGGTTTACTTGGGATGAGAGAATCTTTCATTTTAAACACATAGCAACATGCCACGGCCTGGCCGCTTTCTGTGCACAGGCCTACATTTGTGTTGAATTAATTTCGTAACTGACATAGGCCTACATTTGTGTTGAATTAATTTCGTCACTGACATAGGCCTACATTTGTGTTGAATTAATTTCGTAACTGACATAGGCCTACATTTGTGTTGAATTAATTTCCTAACTGACATAGGCCTACATTTGTGTTGAATTAATTTCGTCACTGACATAGGCCTACATTAATATTTGTGTTGAATTAATTTCCTAACTGACATAGGCCTACATTTGTGTTGAATTAATTTCCTAACTGACATAGGCCTACATTTGTGTTGAATTAATTTCCTAACTGACATAGGCCTACATTTGTGTTGAATTAATTTCCTAACTGACATAGGCCTACATTTCCCGCAGTGGGGCACT
This sequence comes from Littorina saxatilis, assembly GCF_037325665.1. Lineage (NCBI taxonomy): Eukaryota > Metazoa > Mollusca > Gastropoda > Littorinimorpha > Littorinidae > Littorina > Littorina saxatilis. The sequence goes on from NC_090247.1 coordinate 71,144,828, forward strand.
GCGGTTATGAAATTAAAGGCCCCTCCTGTTTTTGGAACCGCAGGAGCTTTCTAGTTTGCTGTTAGGTAGATTTTTGGTTCCTCTTTCCTGTCATGCTCTCTTTTTCTTCATGAATTCTTTTCTTTTTTCTGCCTTCTTGCTCATTCACCTGTATTTTTTCCAAAAATCTCTTCTCTTGCCGCTTGTCTCGCGATTCATGTATAGTTTAATCTGTTAGTGTTCTGATGTAAGTCCAGCAGTAGATAGGTTAAGCCTATTTTAACATACTGGAAACTGGTAATCTTCCAGTAGGTATTAATTTAGTTTTACTAAAGCCTGCTGGGACACAAGTAATAGGTTAGTGCATTTGTAAACAGGAATCGCTTGACAAGTGGCCCCCTTCATCCCCCCCTTCCTCGTCCTGATATGGCTCTGCGTAGTCGGCTGGACGTTAAGCAACAAATAAACAAACAAACAAATAGGCCTACATTTGTGTTGAATTAATTTCCTAACTGACATAGGCCTACATTTGTGTTGAATTAATTTCCTAACTGACATAGGCCTACATTTGTGTTGAATTAATTTCCTAACTGACATAGGCCTACATTTGTGTTGAATTAATTTCCTAACTGACACGAGCGTCAACATTCGGAATGGGCGATTCTGCTGAGGTTATGCCCCCTCTTTCTTTCGGCTGGTAACTGGCGCCACCTCGCGGCAAGATCACACGAGAAAGGAAAACAAACTTGCATTGGTCCCAAATAGCATATTGATTTGGTAACAGTTCGTGTGTAAGTCGTGCATTTTATACAGTAAACAGACAATGGTCGGTTCTGGTGAGGTTATGCCCCTTCTTTCTTTCTGCTGGTAACTGGCGCCACCTCGCGGCAAGATCACAGGAGTTGTCTCGCGTTATCACCCCAGAAGCGCTCATTAAGCTAACATATTCCCGTTCTGCATACAACACAGCCAAGCTGTTGAATTCTGGAAGTCGCAAGATTCTCTAATTCCGTGTGAAAGCCTATAGACACTTCTGTGATGGCATAGGCTTACATGATGGTATTCACACGAGAAGGAATTTAAGTTGACAATGTGAGGAATTAATAAAGAGATTATTTAATTAGCCTTATCTCATGTAAAAGCCTGGTCAGATCTGGATGGTCAGCCGAATCATTTCCATCGGAAGAACGGAGCCTTTAAGCTACCATGCATTACTCACATTCCGAGGGGCGCGTATCCCAGGAAGTAAATTGTAGAGCACATTGCATTGTGCAACCAAATAGAATTGAAACAGGAAAGTGTGTGCGTGGGGAGGATGGGGGGGGGGGGGGGAGACAAAGACACATATACAGACTAGACAAAAAATACAGTATGATATGGCGCAAAATCCGCGATCCATTGGTCGTCAAACACACACACAACACACACACACACGCACGCACGCACGCACGCACACACACATAAACACACACACACACACATACACACACGCACGCACATACACACATACGCACACACATACACACACCCACCCACACACACATACACACACGCACCTCTTCCCTATTTCACACACGGGATATAAACATTCTTCGACGAGGAAACATAAAGAGAATACTGCATTGTTTGCCTTGTGATCCCAGTATTACAGGACGCTTTGTGTTCGTTTTATTTTTAATTTAAAGTAGAAATGCCAGCGAACAGGAAAGGTTAAAGGCACAGTAGGCCTCCCGTAAATCATCACAGATACTGTCATGCTTTTACACACAGTACAAACACCCTTTCATGTAAACACTCACCGCTTGAGAACATCCTAGGTGCCCTCCGTAAAGAGCGAGCAATTTTCAAAGAATTTATTTTTGCGTGGTTTACCTTACCCCTGAGCCATCGTGAACCCGTGTGACATCCAGTTTCCTTTTTTTCACAATGTAGTCGTCAGTTTGTGATTTCCAATGCGACTCGCTGTAAGCTTATCTGCAATAGCACGTTATTATGTACCTCTGAATCTAAACGCAACAAATGGCTGCGATTCACACGAACTCTAGCGATGGCTTTTGACTGTTCAGAGAAACTGGCGGTAGGCATAACCGTCGTCTGCCACGAGAACCACGACCTTGCGTGACCCTGCTTCCGGGCTTTTCTTTTTTCAAATTTTCAAAACTTCGATTTGTGCTGATCTTGCCTTGATGAAAAAAGTTTTTTTTTATGATTTAAGAATGTTTGTGTAACAAGCTGTCAATTTATTATTTAGATTTTAAAAGTTAGGTCTAGCGCCAAAATATACCGCCCGATTGTCTGATCAGACAATCCGCAAAATTAATTCTTTGAAAATTGCTCGCTCTTTTCGTAGAGCACCCAGGAGTGAGTAGGGTGTTTGTACTGTGTGTATCTGACAGCCTGACAGTATCTGTAATGGTTTACGGGAGGCGTACTGTGCCTTTTAATATTAGAACGTTTAATTATAGACAGGAGAAAACATTCGCTGACTCTTCGATGTCATGTGTTGTGAGACGGAGATCATGATTATCGATGATTCAACACATTACTGGACTAAGTTCCTGTTCTTTGAATTGTTTTGTCATCACATGTACGTCCTCTTGTGCAACGTTTCATCTTGTCTGTACTTAAACATGCCAACAACTATCTTGTTTCTTGACTGTTGATTGGCAAATGTCAGTAGTCTACCTCTTTCGGTGTATTTCTTCCTCTAGAAATCTCTATTATTCAATATGTGTATTGGAATGTTAAAAGTCCTTTGTTTTTGCATACCGAGTTTTGTACGTTTCATATATTAGGCTATGAGGGTGTGTGTTGTGTGTGTGTGTGTGTGCGTGCGTGCGTGTGTGCTTGTGTGTGGTGGTCTGATGTGGTGCGGGGTGTAGTTGTGTGTGTGTGTGTGTGTGCGTGCGTGTGTGTGTGTGTTCGTGCATGCGTGCGTATGTGTGTTTGTGTGCGTGTGTGTGTGTGTGCGTGCGGGCGTGCGTGACTTATGGTTCACACTTCGCAACAAAGAAATACACACTCGGGGACAAACAATTTCTTTGCGAAGCTTGTACTTTATTTTTCTGACTATAAAGTGTTGGCTAAATGTTTAGCGTTAAGAATGCAAAGTGTAGTTGACAGCATCATACAGCCTGACCAGGTTGCTTTTTTAAAGGGGCGGGACATAGCGTCCCTACTGAGAATGGTTGACGACGTGGTATACAGTGCTCAACAAAATGATATACCTGGAGCCATGCTTGCTGTTGATTTTAAGAAAGCTTTTGATTCGATATTGCAAGAGTACATGACGTATGTGTTTTCCAAGTTTGGGTTTGGCAACGAATTTGTCAGATGGGTAGAGATATTAATGAAAGAAAACTGGAGCTGCATTGGATACGGTGGGTGGCTTAGCGAAGAAATTAGGATAGAAGGCGGGATTAGACAGGGATGCTGTTTTTCTCCTTTGGCCTTCATACTCGGTATTGAATTATTAGCCATTGAAATGAGAGGGAAAAACGGAGTTCATGGTATACCAATTAATAAAAGTGAAGATATTTATGCATTGTTGAAAATAGCGCTATATGCGGATGACGTGACACTGTTTTTACGAGACAGAGACGATATTAAACTTGCTTTAGACATCTTAAAACAGTTTGCAAGTATCTCCGGTCTTGAGATAAATACAAGAAAGACAGAAGCAATGTGGTTGGGATCGAGCATAGCGAGGGGTGAGTTATGTTTTGACTTAAATTGGAAAAATAAAATAAAGCTATTGGGTATATTTTTCTGTAATAGTGTACCCGCATCAAACCTCTCAGAAAACTGGGAAAGCCGTATTGAAAACATGAGCCGAGTCATAAACACGTGGCATAGAAGGAATCTTGGATATTTAGGCAAAATTTGTATTATAAATAGTTTTCTCGTTCCACAATTAGTTTACGTAATGAGAGTAATTAATTTATCAGAGAAGGTGTTAAACAGAGTTACCACAATGTTGAACCACTTTTTGTGGAAAAGAAAAACTACCAACAAAAAAGCATTTGAAAAAGTTAAAAGATGTGCGTTAAAAGCTGATTTTGAAAAAGGAGGGTTGTGTATGCCCGACATTAAAATTATGCAGCAATCGTTTCTGCTGGAATGGATAAGAAAGCTGCATACGGCTACTGATACGGAAAAATGGTCATTCATCCCAATAGCCCAGTTTTCTCAACTGGGTAGAGACCTGACTTGTTTTCGTGCCAAAGTAAAATGGAAGCAATTTAAAAAAGAACATGTTAATTTGGCCCCTTTTTTGGAGGAGGCCCTAAAAGTCTGGACAGAGAATAACACCCACACAGAAATAGAGAACCCACTGTTGGTAACAGTCTGGAATAATAAAAACATTATGTATCGAAATAATGTGTTATTTTTTAAGAAATGGACTAAATGTGGGATCGCATTAGTTGGTGATATATGTGTTAATAACAGGCTGTTATCCCTAGAACAGATTAAAGTGAAAGTGGGTACTTATCCTTCACTGATGTTAGAGTATAATGTGGTAAAGACTGCTGTTACCTCGTTTATGAAAAGATATCCGGCGTATATGCTCATGCAATCCAATGAAAACAATGTTCTGCTTTTCGACCATAAAGAGTTATTTACAGCACGTTCTTATAGATTACATTTAATAAGGAAAACTGAACACAACCCTTGTTGTCTGAATTTCTGGATGCATAAGTTTAATATAGAAATAACTAAATGGCATTGGCTCATCGTAAGGAATGTATCTAAAGAATCAAGACTGAGAGAATTGCACTGGAAGATACTGCATAACATATATCCGACTAATATTTTGCTGTGTAAAATGAGAATTAGAATGAATAACAAATGCTCATTCTGTCCAGATAAGATTGATTTTGTGGAACATTTCTTTTATGAATGTTCTGCTATACATCCAATTTGGGAAAGAATAACCAATAAGGTATTTCAGCAGTATAATGTTAATATAAAAATGTATGTTCAAACAGCACTTTTTTTTTTTTTGCACTGTTAGGATACATGAAAACACCTGGTATGTCAAACAATTTAGTAAACTATATCAATTTACTTATTATTGTGGCAAAAATGTGTGTGGGAAAATTCAAATACGGGAAACCAATAGAAATTGTGTGCATGTTTAATTCAGAGTTAGATTTGCGACACATATAGACTGAGAATAATGGTAATTGTAAAATATTTTAATAAAATTGTCCATTGTTGGAATTTGTCCATGATAGAGGTGAAAAGATTAGGGCAAAAGAAGTAAATTTAAATGTTTATTTTTTTTATTTTTTTATTTTTTTTTATTATTTTTTTTTTAAACCCTATCTTTAAGCTGTTGATTTAAAAATGTAAGAAAAAAGAAAAAAGAAAGAGGGAGACGGAAAAAAAGAGAGAGAAAAAAAAGAAAAAAAAATCTGCGAAATATCGACGGAATGCTTTTGCGACTTGGTGTGTAACCTATACGTTACACTCAAGGCGGTAATAGTTATTCACACACTGATACACTCGTCCTGGTCTTTTCGTTGTTATTGACACAGAGATCTTGCATTGCTTGGCGTTCTGAGTGTATTTCTCGTACTCACTTAATTTTAGAGCGACCACTCAACTGATTAGATCAGAAGCTTCATATTGTCTCATGTGTTTGATGTGTTCCATTATTTCAGTCAGAGACTGTACAGCACACAGTCACAGTCTCTGTTTCAGTTCTCGCACAGTGAACAGGTTGTCATGGTGACGGCGTTCTGGGCGTGGCGAACATCTTCATTCCTGTCTCTGTGCGCATGACAGTCGCCATCTTTTTCTCCACTTTGTGAGAAGGGTCAAGGCTGAAAGTGAATCTGCAACGAACCAATCCAATACTTCTTCACACAAAATGTCATGGATACGTGTGTATTTAAGGAGTGAGCGCTAATGTTGAATTATTCGTTATAAATAAAACACAGAAGAGATTTAAATTCGAATATAAAGGTCACGGGTAGAGCGACCGATTACTTAGTACCGAACCGAGATATAAAAAATAAAATACAAATACAAAAAGGCTCAAAACGCCGGTGGAACATACATGCTTATTTCAAGAACAGTTCACCGGGCGGGCGGAGGAGGGGTGGGGAGGGGGGGGGGTGAGGGGAGGGGGTGGAGTGCGGGGGGCACCTGGTGTCACAAAATAGGATGTTAAAACGGCAGTCTAAGAAGAACAAATGACGTTCGGTACTGTGCATGCAATCGATTTCCCCGAAAGCTATATACTGTCGAGATTTTAATGAACGCCGTAGTCAGATGAACCCATGAACTCGCGGACATGGGATAATAATTATTGTCTGATTGTCTAAACAAACACATTTCAGTGCGGTAACAGCTTTATACATTCTATTTTCCAATGGAATTCTAGAACGTGGCGTGCACTTACTAACTGAAGAAATATATACAAGCTTTAACATAAAATCACGAAGCTCGGTAAGAGTACCGCTGTCAAAGTCATAAGCGAAGAATGCTAAAAGTGAGAAAAAAAATTATTGTAAGCAGATCAACATGTGGAATTTGTCACCTTCTGAGGAGACGGCCAATCATGATTTTCTGTTCGTTCATAGCAAAGTGCTGACCGATACAGTTCCTGCACACACACAAACCAATTCGTTATGATCACATGCAGGAACACTTATAAATGGAACATACCCAGAAAAGATCACAGCGATGTACAACAAATGGGGTGTGCACATATTTACAAACAGTGACAATTAGAGAGAGAAAAATGTATTGTAACATGCAACTTGAATATGACTCGTGTATTTCAGAGACAACTGAAATGTTCAAACTCAGTAACTTCAACCGCGCAACCATAAACACATACAATGACAAAATAACATAAACAAAAATACTTTACCAGACAATGTATATTATGTTTCAGCTCATAGTTGTGAAAGGCTAAGTATTTACACACACCAGGGGCGGATCAGTTGCTTTGTAAGGGGGGGGGGCACTTTGAATCGAAAGTGAATGTGATGGGCGCGAAGCGCCCGAATTTGCTAGGGGGGTCCGGGGGCATGCCCCCCCGGAAAAAAATTTTGCCCAAAGAAGCAAAATGGTGCCATCTGGTGCCATTTGAACTTAGAAATGGTCATAGAATCAGCATAGAAAAATCTTTTTTTTTCTTCTTCTTTTTTTTTTTTTTTTTCGGGGGGGGGGGGGGCACGTGCCCCCTGTGCCCCCCCCCTCGTCCGCCCCTGCACACACACACACACACACACACACACACACACACACACACACACACACACACATACACATACCAACCTACCCATCCCCACATACACACACAGGGACACACACACACACCACAAACACATACATACCCCCCCACCACCCACACACACACACACAAACGATCCAACACCCCCCCCCCCACACACACACCACCACCACCACAACCAAGCCACCTCCCACCCACCCACCCCTCCACCCCCTCCCCTCACACACACCTGGGACCAGCAGAGAACGGGATAAAGGCGTAAGCATCTCTCTCCTTCACATTATCCGGCAGGAACCGCTCTGGCAGGAAGGCGTGGGGGTCATCCCACACCGTAGGGTTGTGGTGCACGTTGTAGATGTTGATGGCGCACAGGGTGCCCGGGGGGAGGGTGGTGCCCGCTATGGTCAGTGGCTCGGTCAGACTGCGCGACACGACGGGCACCGGGCAGTGGAGACGCATGGCTTCTTTGATGACCATGGTCAGGTAGTCCAGCTTAGGGAGGTCTTCCCTGTGGAAGGTCCATGCAGTGAAGCGTTATACAATTAAGGCCAAACAAAACTATACGTGGTTTATTTTCATTTCTTAGTCTTAGTCTCGGTATGGTTCGCAAAATGTGCCAGAGTTTGTTTTGGGGGGATTTGTTTTTAGAAATTACAAACAAGTTTTAGGGTCGGCGGCAAAAATAGAAACGATCGATCGGCTCACCCTAAACCAACATATATTTTTGTTTGGCCTGGAGAATTGGATGATACGGTCCTTCTTGTGCGAGCGATCTGACGTGCAGTGGCATCGCACTTTTAAGACACCCCCCAATTTAGGACCTACTACCCCCCGCGGGTTAGGGGGAAGAATTTACCCGATGCTGCCCAGCATGTCGTAAGAGGCGACAAACGGATTCTGTTTCTCTTTTTACCCTTGTTAAGTGTTTCTTGTATAGAATATAGTCAATTTTTGTAAAGATTTTAGTCAAGCAGTATGTAAGAAATGTTAAGTCCTTTGTACTGGAAACTTGCATTCTCCCAGTAAGGTAATACATTGTACTACGTTGCAAGCCCCTGGAGCAAATTTTTGATTAGTGCTTTTGTGAACAAGAAACAATTGACAAGTGGCTCTATCCCATCTCCCCCCTTTCCCCGTCGCGATATAACCTTTGTGGTTGAAAACGACGTTAAACACCAAATAAATAACGAAAGATAGGACCTACTCCCTTTTGATAACTTGTTTCCCCCTCAGATTGTCCTATCATAACCTCTTTAAAGTTAAAACTCCCTTTTGATAACTGGTTTCCCCCTCAGATTGTCCTGTCATAACCTCTTTAAAGTTAAAACTCCCTTTTGATAACTTGTTTCCCCCTCAGATTGTCCTATCACTTGTTTGATATAAGTGTCATTGCCAACTTCTTGCGTGGAAAAACTGTTCTGTGGCAGGTCGGCGAAGATAACTTGATAACTTGTTTCCCCCTCAGATTGTCCTGTCATAACCTCTTTAAAGTTAAAACTCCCTTTTGATAACTTGTTTCCCCCTCAGATTGTCCTATCATAACCTCTTTAAAGTTAAAACTCTCTCTTTTTAAGACCCAGATTTCTCAGATTTGTTGACTTCTAAATAGGGTTTCATGGTTTCACCACAGATCTTTTCAGGCGTTAACCCGGGATATCACGCTTAACTTAAACAGACGCGTTATAAATCAACAGTCTCGCTGCTTCCCGAGTGGCTTCAAAGAGGGATTTTTTTATGAATTAATTTCGTCATACTATCGTTGTTTTAGTATGTATTCTACATAGTGAAAGACTGATTTTCTAGCATAAAAAAACTGGAAATATATTTTGTGATCGCTAACACAGATCAGTCTCTTTCTCCAAATGACAAAAATGTGCTCTTCGCCGACCTGCCACAGAACAGTTTTTCCACGCAAGAAGTTGGCTATGACACTTATATCAAACAAGTTTCCTATTCGTTGTTACTCACCATTCCTCACTATTACTCACCACAGAATATCGTCCGACTCACGGCCTTGCAGCACAGTGTCAATCTCTCGCTGTACGTTAACCTGGACGTCAGGGTGAAAGTAACTCACCAGCACTCACTGTTACTCGCCAGTATTCACTGTTAACTGCCAGTACTCACTGTCACTCGCCAGTATTCACTGTTAACTGCCAGTACTCACTGTCACTCGCCAGTATTAACTGTTAACTGCCAGTACTCACTGTCACTCGCCAGTATTCACTGTTAACTGCCAGTACTCACTGTCACTCGCCAGTATTCACTGTTAACTGCCAGTACTCACTGTCACTCGCCAGTATTCACTGTTAACTGCCAGTACTCACTGTCACTCGCCAGTATTCACTGTTAACTGCCAGTACTCACTGTCACTCGCCAGTACTCACTGTTAACTGCCAGTACTCACTGTCACTCGCCAGTATTCACTGTTAACTGCCAGTACTCACTGTCACTCGCCAGTATTCACTGTTAACTGCCAGTACTCACTGTTACTCGCCAGTATTCACTGTTAACTGCCAGTACTCACTGTTACTCGCCAGCACTCACTGTTAACTGCCAGTACTCACTGTTACTCGCCAGTATTCACTGTTAACTGCCAGTACTCACTGTTAACTGCCAATACTCACTGTTAACTGCCAGTACTCACTATCACTCGCCAGTATTCACTGTTAACTGCCAGTACTCACTGTCACTCGCCAGTATTCACTGTTAACTGCCAGTACTCACTGTCACTCGCCAGTATTCACTGTTAACTGCCAGTACTCACTGTCACTCGCCAGTATTCACTGTTAACTGCCAGTACTCACTGTTACTCGCCAGCACTCACTATTACTCACCACAGAATATCGTCCGACTCACGGCCTTGCAGCACAGTGTCAATCTCTCGCTGTACTTTACACTGGACGTCAGGGTGTTGACACAGAGAGTACATCGTCCACGATACACCGCTCGCCGTCGTGTCATGACCTGTAGTCAACATTCAAAGCTCTCTTGAATGACAGACGACTGGGCTTTCATTCGTTTTGGTCGGGATTCAGTTTCCGGTTGTCAATTGGAAATTTCAAAAGGAAGCATACAACGCACAACAGACATCGACGATGTGCGAAAATTAGGGTCAACAAAAGTGTGTGTGTGTGTGTGTGTGTGTGTGTGTGTGATTGTTTGTGTGTGTGTGTGTGTGTGTGTGTGTGTGTGTGTGTGCGTGCGTGCGTGCGTGTGTGCGTGCGTGCGTGCGTGCGTGCGTGCGTGCGTGCGTGCGTGCGTGTGTGTGTGTGTGTGTGTGTGTGTGTGTTTGACCGAAAAGGGACATTACCTGACAGGTTTAGAAGTTTTCTGTCCTCGTGGAGTAGTGCTCTTTTTCCGTTTTATTAACTATGTGTGTTCAGCACGGTGTCAATCTCTATACACTGTCATCATAAAGAACTACCTTGTATACGCGCGATCCAGAACAACTCAAAATATCGATTCCTCCCAACTGAAACACTATCGATCCCAACCAACAAAGTATGGAACAGTTACAAATCATCTTCAAGAATGGCAAATTTGTACAATACAGACGTACCCTCGAACATGAAGGTGTCCACCTCACAACGGATGTCCTGTGGTGACAGCCCTTGACCAGTGTCGTCCCTAGCGGTCAGCAGCACGTCCAGAAAGTCCAGGTAGCGCTTCTTCGGCGGTCCTTCCTGCTCCTGCAAAGGTAAGAGATACAACAATTGTCAGTTTTAGTCTTCACAATAATACGCTCTGGACAGTGTCTTAAAGAATAAAAATCAAGTCGCGTAAGGCGAAATTACAACATTTAGTCAAGCTGTCGAACTAACAGAATGAAACTGAACTAGCATCGTCAGTCCACCGCTCGATGCACAGGCAGTGAAATTGACAAGAAGAGCGGGGTAGTAGTTGCGCTGAGAAGGATAGCACGCTTTTTTTTTTTTATCTCTATTCTTTTTAACTTTCTGAGCGTGTTTTTAATCCAAACATATCACATCTATATGTTTTTGGAATCAGGAACCCACAAGGAATAAGATGAAATTGTTTTTAAATCGATTTCGGAAATTTTATTTTAATAATAATTTTTATATTTTTAATTTTCAGAGCTTGTTTTTAATCCGAATATAACATATTTATATGTTTTTAGAATCAGAAAATAATGAAGAATAAGATAAACGTAAATTTGGATCGTTTTAAATTTTTTTTTTTTTTTTTTACAATTTTCAGATTATTAATGACCAAAGTCATTAATTTAATTTTAAGCCACCAAGTTGAAATGCAATACCGAAGTCCGGCCTTCGTCGAAGATCGCTGGGCCAAAATTTCAATCAATTTGATTGAAAAATGAGGGTGTGACAGTGCCGCCTCAACTTTTACAAAAAGCCGGATATGACGTCATCAAAGGTATTTATTAAAAAAAAGAAAAAAAAAACGCCCGCGGATATCATACCCAGGAACTCTCATGTCAAATTTCATAAAGATCGGCCCAGTAGTTTAGTCTGAATCGCTCTAAACACACACACAGACACACACACACACACACATCTATATATATACGACTTGTGTCTGTGTGTGTGTCTGTGTGTCTGTGTGTGTGTCTGTGTATTTGTGTATTCGCCATGCACGGCCAAAGTTCTCGATGGATCTGCTTCAAATTTGGTGGGCATATTCAGGTAGACCCGGGACACGACACAACCTGGTCGATATTTCAACACGTGCTCTCAGCGCGCAGCGCTGAACCGATTTTGGTTCAACCTCAGCTATTTTGGTTCCACCTCAGCTACCCGGGCCCCCATACCGACACACCATAGCCGCTACACCACATCACAACGCCAAAGTTCTCGGTGGATCTTTTTCAAATTTGGACACCGTATTCAGCTACACCCCGGACACAATATCATCGATGAGATATTTCAACACGTGCTCTCAGCGCGCAGCGCTGAACTGATTTTGGTTTTTGTGTTCATTTCACCATTATAACTAACTCTTCCTTATCTTCTCCAGTGTTTGGCGTTTATCTCCCTTCCTTCGTGTGGCTTTCCCGTTTGTAACTTACTATTACTATTTTTAGAATGTCACTGCGCTGTCCACTGCGCTGTCCACAACGCTTCCCTTGCACCCGTAAGTTGTTCTTACTGTCAAAGTGAAAAGGTCGAATCAATTTATAGCCACGCGAAAAATACACTCTCACCTATCTCTATATATTTATAGATACAGATATGCATATATATATACGGCTTCTCTGTGTGTGTGTGTGTTTGTGTGTGTGTGTGGGCAAAAACCTGTGTATTGTAGAGTTCTGTTTGTGATTTGGTCTAGCGGCTTTTGTCTGTCTGTATTGGTGGGCATATAAGAAGAGCAAAGTTTGAAATAATGAAAAAACAAAAGAAAGACCCAGATACATCTAATGACTCTGATTCAGAAGTCGATGAGTGCTGGGTGCTGAAAATGGCAGGGGGGAAAAGTGCTCCTCGCGGTGCCAGCAAAGCAAAGAGAAACCTGGCTACCTCCCCAGCTTTCGTGGCTGAGATTGAAAAACAGGATTATAGCACTATCTGGCCAGAACCAACAACAAGCCGCATACGCACAGGAAATCAAGGCGGACCAAGCAACCCTCGTAGTGAAAACCCCATTTCAGAGCAAAATATCGCCCTCCAGAGACCTGGACAAAGAACTGACATAAACCCTATTAATAATGAGTCTACTGTTGCCCAGAAACTAAAATCAACACACAATGTAAAAAAGGCCCCCACAAAAGCAGCAGACAAAACAAAGACAAACAAACAACCAACAACAAACAATGAGAAAAAGGTTGCTGATGCAGAATCTCAAACTTCCCCCACACACGATTATGATGACTTGTTCATGGATGAACCAAAGTTGATGATTGTTGAGGAAGATGAAACACAAAACACACCAAAGCCACAGTCCGAAGACTGCCTCAGACAACATATTTTAAAAGAAAGCTATGCAAAGATGAAGATGATGAGCGCCGAGAACTGCGGTGAGGTGTTCAAATTCGTCACTGGCATCCTAGCTGCACTTATTGAAGCAAAAACGAATGAAAGCCCCGAAAATGTTCTGACACTTTTGACAGGGCTATATACTGAAATATTTAAGCCAAAGGAAAATCCAACTCCACCAGCCTTAAATAAAATACTTTCCACTCAATGCGCTCTTCTCGGCATTCAGGGAGGCAGATCTGTGACAGAGTCTCAACCCCTGGACAACACAATGACATAGAGAGCTGAGGGGCAGATCAAACGGTCACAACAGACTTTAGGTCTTCTGTGATTGAAATGGATTCAAGAGTAAATATACTGCAGTGGAACTGTCGTTCCCTTAACACTGCTCTACCGTACCTTATTAATTATCTTAACCAAAACAACATGTTCAATGTATTATTGATACAGTCCCCACTCTGTCGTGCGGGAAAACTCCCCTTCATATCTGGTTTCTTTTACCCACCCGTCACAGATTATCAGGTTGATGATACGAGCGGAGCACAAACTATCAAGTACACAGTAACCTATGTCAGAGACAATCTGAAGTACAATGTTCACCCAACCCCTGTTCCGGGCGACACAAAAATACATTCAAACCTAGTTGAACTTCTGCTGAATGATGGCCCATCCATCTTCTTATTAAACATATATAACAGAAACATTACCAAAGGCCCGATTTTCAGCTGGCTCCCAGAGCTCGACGGAAGACGCACCTGGGTGATCGGAGGAGATGTTAATGGCCGAAACCCCCTGTGGGATGCCAACTTCCCCGATCAGACATGTGCCGTGGGAAAGAGCCTTGCCACCTATATAACGCAATCAAATGTGTACTTACTAAATGACGGATCAGCAACCAGAATACCCGATATCTCAAACCAACACCCCTCCGCCATTGACATAACCTTGGTTAGTCCCACTCTCGGATTAACAACGGACTGGTGCGTTGTGTCAGATAAATTAAAAAGCGACCACTTACCAATCATGATATCCATTATTGGGAAATCACCACACACAGAGCCAGGCCCAAAAACCTTAAAATACAATTATAAAAAGGCGGACTGGGCAGTTTTCAAGGACGCTGTCACTAAGTCGGCCGATGCACATACCCTCTTGGATGGCAATCCAGAGTCCCAAGAAAGTATCGACAACAAATATAAACAGCTAAGATCAAACCTGCTGAATGCAATGGAATTGTCAATCCCCAAAACAAAACCTTTTATCGGACCCAGTAGAACTGATCAGAGCCCATGGTGGACAGAAGAATGCAGAACAGCCATCAGGTTAAAAAGAACTGCAAAAGAGAAGTATGATCGCTTCAGGTCTGCACAAAACCACAACAATATGAAATCAACTGAAGAACAATGTGACAAAATTATAGACAAAGCAAAAAAAGAATATTTTGAAAACATGTCCAGCAAAGTGAGCGATTACAGAGATGCTGGAAAAATTTGGACCAAAATAAGGAAATTCAAATGCAGACACAAGCAGGCTGAACGTCCTCTTATGCACGAAGGAAAAAAATATGAAAGCCTTCCTGAAAAAGCAGAACTGTTTGCAGATATTTTTGCAGCAGCAAGCCAAACAGATAAACTGTTATGTGAGCAGGAACTCTTCCGTAAGAACTGGGAGGATAAACAGGACTTAAACGACCCAGAACTCAACCCTTCCTTAAAAATAAATGCTCCCTTATCCATTCAAGAACTGAAAACGGCTATAGCATCGGTGACAAAAGTCCGATCCGCCTGTGGTTCTGATCCAATAAACTATCAGGTCATACAACATTTACCAAACCAAGGATTAAATCTTTTACTGGATTTTTATTCAACATGCTGGAAGTCTGGCCTGATTCCCACAGCTTGGAAAGAGGCTGTTGTGATCCCCATTTTAAAGCCTGGAAAACCAAGAGCTAACCCTTCCAACTGGCGCCCTATATCTCTGACCTCCCATCTGAGCAAAATCTATGAAAGAATACTAAAATCCAGACTAGAAGATGAAATGGAAAGAAAAAAGGTAATACCCCTGTGCCAAGCCGGTTTCCGTCGAGGCAGGGGTGTCTCGGATCACATTGTAAAACTGTCCTCTAAAATTAAGAAAGCTCTCTCACGCAAGAAGTCTCTCTTTGCTGTCTTTTTTGACATCAAAAAAGCCTACGATACAGTATGGCACCAACGATTGTTGTTCAAATTGAAGCAATTAGGCATCAGTGGTAATATGTTTCAATACATAAAAAGCTTTCTACTGAACAGATCCTTTCAAACTGATTATAAAGGTGCCAAATCATCCACTCGCAAAGTTGACATGGGAGTGCCACAGGGCTCAGTAATAGCACCACTGCTTTTTAGCATTATGCTGCATGACATATCGACAATTAAAACACATGGAGCCGAACTGACGCTTTATGCGGATGATATTGCTCTATGCAAAGAGTATCAAAACAAAACCTATAAAACAGAACACAAATTCTCTAAAGAGTGGCAAACAGCTATAGATAACATTGCGAACTATATGCGGGAGAATGGCTTCACTCTCTCTGCCGAGAAAACTGTATTCGTTGTCTTTACAAACCGAAAACTGGAAGATCGAGAAAAGATACAGTTCTCACTAGATAAATCTGTTGTCTCACCCAGTCAGCAGGTGAAATATCTGGGCGTAGTTTTCACCTCAAATGGACTATGGACTGCTCACTTAAAGTATCTTTTAAGCAAAGCAAATAAGACCATCAACCTTCTTAAAATACTGGCTGCCCAACCATGGGCAAAGTGCCCAGTTATTCTAACAAACATCACCAGAGCTCTTATAAGATCAAGACTATCATATGGACAGGAGGCCTACTTCTCGTCGGCTCGAAAATGGCTTGATAAGCTACAGTCAGCGGAATGTCGTGCCCTTCGGCTTGCCCTCGGACACCCAAGGCATTCAAAGCAGGCCATTGTATACCACCAAGCAGGATTCCTCCCTCTTGACATGTGGCGGCGTAAGTGCTGCGCAGATTACAATGTTCGAGCCAACACAGTGCAAAACTCAACAAAAGAGGAGCTACAACCGCATTACAATCATGTCCAAAACAAAAAGGCCCACTTTGGCACTACTTTCTCCTCACTGGCTCAATTCAATGCTTCACTCTTTAGTGAAATCAGTGTCGACCCAAATGATGTGGCCCAAAACCCCATATCTCGTGATCCCTCATGGACAATGAAAGAAATGAATTTTGACACAGAATATTGCACAGCTACAAAGGATGATCAGTTATTACTCAGGATACAAGCCCTTGAGCACATTGATACTGTATACAAAGGCCATGTTCATGTTTACACAGACGGGTCAGTGTTGGATGACAAGAAGGCTGGCGCAGCTTTTGTAATCCCCAGCGATGACATGACTGGGAAATTTAAACTGTGCAACAGAAACTCGATCTTCTCAGCTGAGCTCCTTGCCATCTGCATGTCGCTTGTTCATCTCAATCTCAAGAACACTCCTCCTCAAAAGATAGCTATATTCTCTGACTCCAAAGCAGCCATTGAAGCATTGAGATCTAACAAAAGATCAAAAAGACATGATCTTGTCATTGCCATAAAGGAGCTGGCAAATAAAATTATAAAAAAAGGAAGCGAGATTAACCTGGTCTGGTGTCCAGCACACGTGAACGTGCCTGGCAACGAGAAAGCAGACAAAGCCGCTAAAGAAGCTGCCCAAGGCATGGGCGCCTCCGAGGTAGACCTGCCATTGTCTGCTTCTGAGATCAGTAGCCTTACAGACTCTCTTCTCTGGAGAGAATGGAGGAACAAATATATGCACAAGGCTATAAGCTCTGGCTGGCTCATTCGGGAAGCCCCATCAAAACAGATGAACACCTATAATGCATGCCCACGTGTAATAAAAAGGATTAACCGCCTAAGGGCAGAAGCTGGGAGTTACCAATTTCTAGAGCTTAAATGCACCTGTCAATCCGACCTCACCATTGCTCATTTGACTTTGGAGTGTGATTTGAACTCATGCCACTTTCAACCCCTGACTCAGTTTATAAACTCAAATAGAAATATTCTGCCAAATACCTCAAAGGAAAAATTAAGCTATCTTTTAAGTTTTAATAAAGACCTTGGGTGGCAAGGTCCCAAACTTATCGCTGGACTTATGCACACGCACCCACTTGGTCCCTGGATATGAAGAGACATTGCTGCGGCTGACGCCATTGCTTCTCATACAGCTACTATATATTTTTATCAGATCTTTTAAAAATACCATTTTATATCCAAGTATCTCTTAACACCATTTTTAATTAGATGAGCGAGAGTGTGCGGGGGGCGGGAGGGTGGTGAACCACTGTACATAAAGGGAAAGTTTGTGTGCGTGCCTGTGTGTGTTCTTAATCTAAGACAAATGTCGCCAATGTTTTTACAGAGTGACGTTAAATAAACGATTTTATCATCATCATCATCATCATCATTTATCTGTCTGTATGTTCTGGCATGTGAGAAGCCACAGCAGATAATATAGGGCTAAGAAATAAGCTCTAAAATTCTCAATCCCGTTTGACAGGACTTCGCCTTCAAAGGTGATTGTGGTGAACCGCCACGCTGTCTGTCTCTGTCTCGCGCCGTTCACCCCAAATTCCCGTTTCTGAGTTACTATTTTTAGAATGTCACTGCGCTGTCCAGAACGCTTCCCTTGCACCCGTAAGTTGTTCTTACTGTCAAAGTGAAAAGGTCGAATCAATTTATAGCTACGCGAAAAATACACTCTCACCTATCTCTATATATTTATAGATATAGATATACATATATATATATACGGCTTCTCTGTGTGTGTGTTTGTGTGTGTGTGTGTGGGCAAAAACCTGTGGATTGTAGAGTTCTGTTTGTGATGGGGTCTAGCGGCTTTTGTCTGTCTGTATGTTCTGGCATTTGAGAAGCCACAACAGATAATATAGGGCTAAGAAATAAGCTCTAAAATTCTCAATCCCGTTTGACAGGACTTCGCCTGCAGAGGTGATTGTGATGAACCGCCACGCTGTCTGTCTCTGTCTCGCGATTCACCCCGGCGAAGCCGGGTATTCCTCTAGTATTATATACACCACGACCCTCGTCTCGATTCCCCCCTCTATGTTAAAACATTTAGTCAAAACTTGACTAAATGTAAAAACAAGAAAGGTAAGTAATAAGACGTTTAATTTCGGACTTAAAGAAGCATTCACAAGAAATTCGACAGACAGACGGACATGGACGCACGCACGCACGCAAGCACGCACGCAAAACCACACACACACACACACACACACACACACACACACACACACACACACACACACACACACACACACACACGCGCGCATGCGCGCACGGTCGACGTAGTAGCAAATTCTTGACTTTCGTCTGCCGTATGCTGTCATCGAGAGAGTTGGACAGACGCATTGACAGACACAGAGATTGAAATACAGATAAAACAGATAAAAAGACAGATGCAGAGAGATCAACACGAGACAGATACAGATCGAGTGAAACAGAGACCGAGAAAGACACAGAGAGTGAGACAGACAAGGAAAGATACAGACAGTAACAGAGAGAGAGAGAGAGAGAGAGAGAGAGAGAGAGAGAGAGAGAGAGAGAGAGAGAGAGAGAGAGAGAGAGAGAGAGAGAGAGAGAGAGAGAGAGAGAGAGAGATACAGACAGGGGGAACTGACCAGGGCCTTCTGTCTTGTGGAGATGACCTCTTCGGACACACGGTGTACATAGTTGCACATTTCTGCGTTCTTTTTTCCGTTGGCCGTCAACGCCCACGCCCAGTCCCAGTGCACCAGTGGATTACTGTCAGTAAAACATCATTGATTAGAGAAGAAAAAGAAAAAAGTCTGGGCAAGTAATATTAAAATATCTATTAAAAAAAATAAAGAAAGGTAAGTTAATGAAACGTGTAATTACAGGCAAAACAATGCAATGCATATTCAACGTCAACGCAGAAACAAGACAAGCAATGCAGACACCACACACACAACACAAGCAATGCAGAAACAACAAAAGCAATGCAGATACTACGTCAAAGCAGAAAAAAGACAAGCAATGCAGACACCACACAAACAACACAAGCAATACACAGAAACACAACCAATGCAAAAAACAAAAGAATCAACGCAGAAACAAAAACAGCAACGTAGAACTACTAGAAGCAACACAAGCAATGCAGAAACAATACAATCAATGCAGAAACAACACACACGCCGCAGAAACAACACAAGCAAAGTCGAAACGACACAGGCAACGCAGAAAAATAACAAGTAACGCAGAAACAAGAAGAAAAAACATTAAAAAAAACAAGCAATGCAGAAACAAGACAAACAGTACATCAACCAGACAAGCAATGCAGACACAAGACAAGCAATACGTCAACCAGACAAGCAATGCAGAAACAAGACAAGCAATACGTTAACAAGACAAGCAATGCAGAAACAAGACAAGCAATACGTCAACAAGACAAGCAATACGTCAACAAGACAAGCAATACGTCAACAAGACAAGCAATACATAAACAAGACAAGCAATACGTCAACAAGACAAGCAATACAGAAACAAGACAAGCAATACGTTAACAAGACAAGCAATGCAGAAACAAGACAAGCAATACGTCAACAAGACAAGCAATACGTCAGCAAGACAAGCAATACGTCAACAAGACAAGCAATGCAGAAACAAGACAAGCAATGCAGAAACAAGACAAGCAATACGTCAACAAGACAAGCAATACGTCAACAAGACAAGCAATACGTCAACAAGACAAGCAATACGTCAACAAGACAAGCAATACGTCAACAAGACAAGCAATGCAGAAACAAGACAAGCAATGCAGAAACAAGACAAGCAATGCAGAAACAAGACAAGCAATACGTCAGCGAGACAAGCAAAACGTCAACAAGACAAGCAATGCAGAAACAAGACAAGCAATACGTCAACAAGACAAGCAATACGTCAACAAGACAAGCAATACGTCAGCAAGACAAGCAATACGTCAACAAGACAAGCAATGCAGAAACAAGACAAGCAATGCAGAAACAAGACAAGCAATACGTCAACAAGACAAGCAATACAGAAACAAGACAAGCAATACGTCAGCAAGACAAGCAATACGTCAGCAAGACAAGCAATACGTCAGCAAGACAACCAATACAGAAACAAGACAAGCAATGCAGAAACAAGACAAGCAATACGTCAACAAGACAAGCAATACGTCAACAAGACAAGCAATACATAAACAAGACAAGCAATACGTCAACAAGACAAGCAATACATAAACAAGACAAGCAATACGTCAACAAGACAAGCAATACATAAACAAGACAAGCAATACGTTAACAAGACAAGCAATGCAGAAACAAGACAAGCAATACGTCAGCAAGACAAGCAATGCAGAAACAAGACAAGCAATACAGAAACAAGACAAGCAATACGTCAGCAAGACAAGCAATACGTCAGCAAGACAACCAATACAGAAACAAGACAAGCAATGCAGAAACAAGACAAGCAATACGTCAACAAGACAAGCAATACGTCAACAAGACAAGCAATACGTCAACAAGACAAGCAATACATAAACAAGACAAGCAATACGTCAACAAGACAAGCAATACAGAAACAAGACAAGCAATACGTTAACAAGACAAGCAATGCAGAAACAAGACAAGCAATACGTCAACAAGACAAGCAATACGTCAACAAGATAAGCAATACGTCAACAAGACAAGCAATGCAGAAACAAGACAAGCAATACGTCAACAAGACAAGCAATACGTCAACAAGACAAGCAATACGTCAACAAGACAAGCAATACGTCAACAAGACAAGCAATACGTCAACAAGACAAGCAATGCAGAAACAAGACAAGCAATGCAGAAACAAGACAAGCAATGCAGAAACAAGACAAGCAATACGTCAGCGAGACAAGCAATACGTCAACAAGACAAGCAATGCAGAAACAAGACAAGCAATACGTCAACAAGACAAGCAATACGTCAACAAGACAAGCAATACGTCAGCAAGACAAGCAATACGTCAACAAGACAAGCAATGCAGAAACAAGACAAGCAATGCAGAAACAAGACAAGCAATACGTCAACAAGACAACCAATACAGAAACAAGACAAGCAATACGTCAGCAAGACAAGCAATACGTCAGCAAGACAAGCAATACGTCAGCAAGACAACCAATACAGAAACAAGACAAGCAATGCAGAAACAAGACAAGCAATACGTCAACAAGACAAGCAATACGTCAACAAGACAAGCAATACAGAAACAAGACAAGCAATACGTCAACAAGACAAGCAATACAGAAACAAGACAAGCAATACGTCAACAAGACAAGCAATACAGAAACAAGACAAGCAATGCAGACACAAGACAAGCAATACAGAAACAAGACAAGCAATGCGTCAACAAGACAAGCAATGCAGACACAAGACAAGCAATACAGAAACAAGACAAGCAATGCAGAAACAAGACAAGCAATACGTCAACAAGACAACCAATACAGAAACAAGACAAGCAATGCAGAAACAAGACAAGCAATACGTCAACAAGACAAGCAATACGTCAACAAGACAAGCAATACAGAAACAAGACAAGCAATGCAGAAACAAGACAAGCAATACAGAAACAAGACAAGCAATACGTCAGCAAGACAAGCAATACGTCAGCAAGACAACCAATACAGAAACAAGACAAGCAATGCAGAAACAAGACAAGCAATACGTCAACAAGACAAGCAATGCAGAAACAAGACAAGCAATACGTCAACAAGACAAGCAATACAGAAACAAGACAACCAATACAGAAACAAGACAAGCAATACGTCAACAAGACAAGCAATGCAGAAACAAGACAAGCAATACGTCAACAAGACAAGCAATACGTCAACAAGACAAGCAATGCAGAAACAAGACAAGCAATACGTCAACAAGACAAGCAATGCAGAAACAAGACAAGCAATACGTCAACAAGACAAGCAATGCAGAAACAAGACAAGCAATACGTCAACAAGACAACCAATACAGAAACAAGACAAGCAATACGACAACCAGACAAGCAATACAGAAACAAGACAAGCAATACGTCAACAAGACAAGCAATGCAGAAACAAGACAAGCAATACGTCAACAAGACAAGCAATACAGAAACAAGACAAGCAATACAGAAACAAGACAACCAATACAGAAACAAGACAAGCAATACAGAAACAAGACAAGCAATACGTCAACCAGACAAGCAATGCAGAAACAAGACAAGCAATACGTCAACAAGTCAAGCAATACGTCAACAAGACAAGCAATACGTCAACAAGACAAGCAATGCAGAAACAAGACAAGCAATACATCAACAAGACAAGCAATGCAGAAACAAGACAAGCAATACGTCAACAAGACAACCATTACAGAAACAAGACAAGCAATACATCAACAAGACAAGCAATGCAGAAACAAGACAAGCAATACGTCAACAAGACAACCAATACAGAAACAAGACAAGCAATACGTCAACAAGACAACCAATACAGAAACAAGACAAGCAACGCAGAAACAAGACAAGCAATACGTCAACAAGACAAGCAATACGTCAACAAGACAAGCAATGCAGAAACAAGACAAGCAATACGTCAACAAGACAACCAATGCAGAAACAAGACAAGCGATACGTCAACAAGACAAGCAATGCAGAAACAAGACAAGCAATACGTCAACAAGACAAGCAATGCAGAAACAAGACAAGCAATACGTCAACAAGACAAGCAATACGTCAACAAGACAAGCAATGCAGAAACAAGACAAGCAATACGTCAACAAGACAACCAATGCAGAAACAAAGACAAACAGTGCACACACCTGATTCTCTCTTTGAGTAGGGAGGCTAGAGTTGCAGTGGCCTGAACATAGGGATGTGATTCGCTGTGGAACAAAATAAAATAACGATTTCATGGTAAAGTTTAAATTAAAAAGAGTAGCAGAAAATAACCGACTCCACCAACACACCAACCTCCCTCGCACGGCATGACTCTCTCCCCGACCCATATCTGCCCACCCCCCTGGCAAAGCTCAGAGAGGATTCCGAGGATGCTCAGCCGGCTAAGGAGAACCAGGGGCATGCCCACCTAGCACCCCCCCCTCCCCACCACCCCTCCAATGACATTTTGAAAAAATGCGAACACAATCGGTGCACTCTCGTGAATCCTGAGCCAGTTACCTAAACGGGACAGTGAAGCCAAATCTACTGGGACATAGTTAGGCCAATATGCGTTTGGGATCATACGCTCACACGCACGCACGCACGCACACACGCACGCACGCACGCACGCACGCACACACTTACCCCTTTGTCTGAACGTCGTCCGTATAGCTCATGGCACACTGCAGGATGACGTCCAGAGTACACACACTGATGCTACTGAACATCTCCAGACTCTTCTTCTCTGCCGCACACTTCGCTATGTTGGCCTGAAATAGACAATGTTCGGAAATAACTCTTTCAAGTTGGTATGGGTTGTGGACGAGTTGCTTTCCCTTGTTTTAAAGGTACTGAACTTGTCAAATCCAGGTGCACGGAGCCCCTGGGGCTTTTAGTCATACCTCAGGCAGCTATCCGTTAGAAGAACTACCAAGTTTCATTGACTTGCACCCAAAGAGTCAAGAACTGCGATTCTTTTACGAATTAATTTCGTACTCGGACCCGGCTGGTCTTGGCCTATTTTTGGATCTAAATTTAGATCAGGTAGATCACCACATCATGCACAAAAAGACACGTCACTAAGCAAACTATGTCAGACGTCATCATGAGTTTGTGTAAAACAAAATGGAGGCCGGAATCACTCAGTTGAATCGAACTCCGACCAAACACCACGTAATAACTAGGTTAATGTATGCACTCGCGTGAACAAGAAACTGTCGAGCTTCACAGATGTCGTCGTTGGGTAGTTTTGGGTTTGTTTTACTACCATAGCAGGATTTTTGAACTGTAAATGCACTCAGCTGCAACAAAAACGCAAAACGAAGGCTGTGAGCTGCACTGTGCCTTTAACATAAACAATGAGGTAAGCCTACGATGTCACGTGTTGCTTGGCTCAGTGTTTTTATGGAAAAGCAACTCTTCCACACCCAACAGAGTTATATCCGGAATTCGTCGTTTTAGATCAGATTTAATACGAATTGCGGGGATGGCGTTTACCGGATACTTCTGTCATTGTACGGGTTAATGTATTTATGAAAGTACAAGAAACGAAATCTGGCCACACCTACTCGTTTACATCTTGTTTGACGGGGTGTTTAAATACGATATTATCGTTTCTCTGTTCGACTTGGTTTGTGACCAGCTTTATTGGACTTGTGAACAAATAGCGGTCCATATCAACAACAACAAGTCGCGTAAGGCGAAAATACAATATTTAGTCAAGTAGCTGTCGAACTCACAGAATGAAACTGAACGCAATGCCATTTTACTCGTAGCATCGTCAGGCCACCGCTCATGGCAAAGGCAGTGAAATTGACAAGAAGAGCGGGGTAGTAGTTGCGCTAAGAAGGATAGCACGCTTTTCTGTACCTCTCTTTGTTTTAACTTTCTGAGCGTGTTTTTAATCCAAACATATCATATCTATATGTTTTTGGAATCAGGAACCGACAAGGAATAAGATGAAAGTGTTTTTAAATTGATTTGGACAATTTAATTTTGATAATAATTTTTATATATTTAATTTTCAGAGCTTGTTTTTAATCCGAATATAACATATTTATATGTTTTTGGAATCAGCAAATGATGGAGAATAAGATAAACGTAAATTTGGATCGTTTTATAAATTTTTATTTTTTTTTTACAATTTTCCGATTTTTAATGACCAAAGTCATTAATTACTTTTTAAGCCACCACGCTGAAATGCAATACCGAAGTTCGTTCTTCGTCGAAGATTACTTGACCAAAATGTGAACCAATTTGGTTGAAAAATGAGGGCGTGACAGTGCCGCCTCAACTTTCACGAAAAGCCGGATATGACGTCATCAAAGACATTTATAAAAAAAAATGAAAAAAAACATTCGGGGATTTAATACCCAGGAACTCTCATGTCAAATTTCATAAAGATCGGTCCAGTAGTTTAGTCTGAATCGCTCTACACACACACACACACACACGCACACACGCACATACACCACGACCCTCGTTTCGATTCCCCCTCGATGTTAAAATATTTAGTCAAAACTTGACTAAATATAAAAATGTTGGCACGATTACTGGTATTCCCTGTAAACAAACATTGTTCGCCCCTCCTCCCATCCCGCGACTCAACACACGTTCAAAGATTCGAATTACTTTCAATTTTTAATTATTACAGGCGCTTAGAACTATTTTAGGATTTGCGCCATATAAATTTAATACCCTTATTTAAGTTATTATTATTATTATTATTATTATGGATTCGAATGGCACCGATCATTTTGCTAATTACTTACTTGAATCTAGAACAACAAAGGTCAAGATGACCAAAGGTGTGACAAATTGAGAGGCATCAATCGCATCAAAATTACTTCCCTGACTTTACAATACTAAATTTAACAAGTCGCGTAAGGCGAAAATACAATATTTAGTCAAGTAGCTGCCATTTTTCAGCAAGACCGTATACTCGTAGCATCGTCAGTCCACCGCTCATGGCAAAGGCAGTGAAATTGACAAGAAGAGCGGGGTAGTAGTTGCGCTAAGAAGGATAGCACGCTTTTCTGTACCTCTCTTTGTTTTAACTTTCTGAGCGTGTTTTTAATCCAAACATATCATATCTATATGTTTTTGGAATCAGGAACCGACAAAGAATAAGATGAAAGTGTTTTTAAATTGATTTGGACAATTTAATTTTGATAATAATTTTTATATATTTAATTTTCAGAGCTTGTTTTTAATCCGAATATAACATATTTATATGTTTTTGGAATCAGCAAATGATGGAGAATAAGATAAACGTAAATTTGGATCGTTTTATAAATTTTTGTACAATTTTCAGATTTTTAATGACCAAAGTCATTAATTAATTTTTAAGCCACCAAGCTGAAATGCAATACCGAACCCCGGGCTTCGTCGAAGATTACTTGACCAAAATTTCAACCAATTTGGTTGAAAAATGAGGGCATGACAGTGCCGCCTCAACTTTCACGAAAAGCCGGATATGACGTCATCAAAGACATTTATCAAAAAAATGAAAAAAACATTCGGGGATTTCATACCCAGGAACTCTCATGTCAAATTTCATAAAGATCGGTCCAGTAGTTTAGTCTGAATCGCTCTACACACACACACACACACACACGCACAGACAGACAGACAGACAGACACACATACACCACGACCCTCGTCTCGATTCCCCCTCGATGTTAAAATATTTAGTCAAAACTTGACTAAATATAAAAAGTACTACAAGTTACACAAATTGAGAAGCACCAACATTTATTCCCTGAATTTAGCACTATTATATAAAGTTCAATATTCACAACACTGAAGTTCAAGATTACGACATGTTGCACAAACTGAGATGCATCAAAATGACGTCAGATGAAGAACTTGACACAGTGAAATCAGCGGGGCTTACCAGCATGACGTCACACGCTCTGTTGCCGATGGCTTCATACGGTTTCAGGATGTCGAAATGGAATGCTGGCGTCAGCAGACGACGGGAGCGCCGCCATCTTGAGCCGCCAGACACCAGCAAGCCCTCACCCAGCCATGGCTTGGCAAAGTCATATATCCACCCCTTCGGTTCTGCGTGACAAAGAGCCTTTAACTCTTACATTCCGGCAAACCGCTACAGCGTTTAAGAAATCAACCCCCGTTCATTCCTGACCACCGCCTAAACCGGGGAGTAAAGAAAGCTACCTTCATTCCTGTCCACCGCTACAGTGGTTATAGCGGTATCTCTGTCACTTGGGCCTTGCTTCGCTGACCTGCCCACCGCTACAGTGGTTATAGCGGTATCTCTGTCACTTGGGCCTTGCTTCGCTGACCTGCCCCACTGCTAACGGTACACTGGAATGTTTGGATTAGCATCTCCGGGTTTGAGACTGGCTGTGGGAAAGTGTCTGGCACCTAATTAGTCAACAGTTCTTCTCGTGTGAATGATAATGGCAACCATCACATATCTGCTCAGACCTTCAGCCTCCTTCTCGTGTGAATAATCATGTCAATAGACGACCTCCGGACATAACTCTGTCGGGTTTGTATGGGTTGTGAAAGAGTGAATACCCTTGCTTTTCGTGAGGCAAGCTTCCAACACGAGCTCCTTGTCCACGTGTTTCAGACACACCCCTCGCTAGTGACTGGCCTATAATGCCACATGGGAAAGTCTGCCTCAATAAAAGCAAGAGCATTCAGTCTTTCACAATCCATTGAAACACGACAGAGTTATTTCCCAACACCATCTATTGCCAATGATCTGTTCAGGTTTTTACGTGGAACAAGAGCATCCTTCCACTCGTGCAACACGATAGCGTTTGCTACAAGCTCCTGTGGCGTGCACATACAATAGCCTTTGATACAAGCTCCTGTGTCGTGTACCACAATAGCCTTTGATAAAAGCTTCTGTGTCGTTTACCACAATAGCCTTTGATACAAGCTCCTGTGTCGTGTACCACAGCAGCCTTTGATACAAGCTCCTGTGTCGTTTACCACAATTTGTGACAATAGCCTTTGATACAAGCTCCTGTGTCGTGCGCCACAATAGCATTTGATACAAGCTCCTGTGTCGTGTACCACAGCAGCCTTTGATACAAGCTCCTGTGTCGTGCGCCACAATAGCATTTGATACAAGCTCCTGTGTCGTGCACCACAATAGCATTTGATACAAGCTCCTGTGTCGTGCACATACACTAGCATTTGATACAAGCGCCTAGCTGTGTCGTGCACATACAATAGCATTTGATACACGCTCCAGTGTTGTGCACCACAATAGCATTTGATACATGCGCCTGTCTCAGGCACATACCATAGCATTTGATACACGCTCCTGTGTCGTGCACCACAATAGCATTTGATACATGCGCCTGTCTCAGGCACATACCATAGCATTTGATACACGCTCCTGTGTCGTGCACCACAATAGCCTTTGATACACGCTCCTGTGTCGTGCACCACAATAGCAGTTTGATACACGCTCCTGTGTCGTGCACCACAATAGCATTTGATACACGCTCCTGTGTCGTGCACCACAATAGCATTTGATACACGCTGCTGTGTCGTGCACCACAATAGCCTTTGATACAAGCTCCTGTGTCGTGCACCACAATAGCATTTGATACAAGCGCCTGTCTTAGGCACATACCAAAAATCATCCCCCTGGATGCTTCCTGTGTGGAACAGGATTTTTGGCTCACGTAAGTGTAGCCTATGCGATGGTAAACTCTGTCTGTCTGTGCGTGCGTGCGTGCGTGCGTATGTATGTATGTGTGTATGTCTGTGGTAGAAACTTTAACATTTTTGGCTAAACACCGAAATACTCATTTCACGTGGTTAATTTTCAAGCACCATCTTCAAATTATTGAAGCAATGATCAACATTGTGTCGGCATGTGTGTAGTTAAAGCGTGTATCCAAAGAAAACGGGTGGTGGGGGGTTTTGAAGGGGTACAAGCAGTTGACTGGTTTGTGTCGTGTTTGGCATGCAGACGGCAGGTCAGGTGTCAAGATCAGGTCAGGGGTCGCGCGAAGGATTGTGGTCCAGTTCTCACCTCGCCGATTCGCCGGGGAAGACGATTTCATGTTGTTCGGTTTCTAAGCTCCAGAAAAGTAAATAAAGAAGATACCAAAGGGAGATTTCCTACAATTTGATCTGCACAGCGTGTTTCCAATGTCCACGCGAGGAAGAGCTGTCGAAAGCGCGGCAGTCAGTGTCGATCTTGCAGCCGTATCCCGGTAAGTTCAGAGACAGATCTAGTGTCTCCCACTCTCATAACGTGTCACCTACTGTTAATCCGTTTTGTTTTAATTTCTTTTTATTTCAGCAGACACGGATGTCAAACACAGTGCTAGGCAGTCACCTCTAGTGAAATGAGTTGATCTAAAGTGCCTGTAATGTTTGGATGTCTTTGCTCGTGGTTCGATTTATGTGAATTTCAAGACTTGCAGTAGAGTCTCAAGTTAAGTTTACTCTGCCCGAAAAAAACTGTCCACCATTTACTTGAACATGCAGATATAAGGAAACAGAATGAATCTGTTCTCAAAGTCAAAATGATGACGATTTTTTCCTCAGATTCAAAACATGCACTGTCATGGTTTTGTCTGTACAATTTAGTAAGTCTTAAGTACTTTGCAACAACTTCCTTGAACGTGAAAGACAGTTTTTGAATGCTAGATCTGTATCGCGTTTCATTCCAGACTCGATCCTCTCTTTGATTGTAGATCTACTGTTTGCTGTTTACGCACTATCATATGATTCGCTATGTAACGTTTGGTAAGCTTACCTTGCAACAGCTTTCTTGTCTTTGTTGGCATTTCTGGCTGTGTTGACCGTCAGAATTATTTTAAGAACCAGGCTGCTGCAGTCGACATGTTTCGCATATTGTAGGGTCACCATGCTGCATAGGTAAAGTGGCTTGTATAACCTGACTATTCTGTTTCAAAAACACTGTTTATATTTGTGTAGGTTGTAGTCATCATAACTAATCGCATTTTGCCATTTGTTTCAGAAAGGAGGTTAACCTACAACAAGATCGACGCTATGATATATGCCTCAGCCACATGAAGACTTCCGAATTTAGATCTACTCGGCATGGTGACAAGTCTTGATGAAAAGTATAGGACTGAGGACAGCAGTGGAAAAAGTGCCCACATGGCAGGTACCTAACCTATTACCCTAGTCATTTTATGTTTGCCTTCTTTTGAAAATTATACATGGAGTTGATATGATGCGTTAGTTTTAACTGTGTGTGTGTGTGCGTGTGTGTGTGTGTGTGTGTGTGTGTGTGTGTGTGTGTGTGTGTGTGTGTGTGTGTGTGTGTGTGTGTGTGTGTGTTACGGAGTGAGTGAGTTTGTGTTATGTTACTGTTTGTTGATTTCTTACGGGAGCCTTGAAGGCTTCGCCTCTTGTTAATTAAATTGTTGTTGAATTAATTTTGTACGTGACACCAGTGTCAACCAACATGCAACATTATTTCAGAAAACAATGAACTAAGTCTGCACAGAACGCAGACAGGCTGTTGATTTGTTGGAAAGTAGTCAAGAGGAGACATACCCTAAAACTTTGTTTTGGTTTCTAACAAAAAATCAAAAAAATCCAACCTCTGGCACATTGATTGTGCAAACCATACCGAGACTTAAAATAACAAGAAATTCCTCCGAGGTAGGAAAAACACCCCCGTCCTTACCATTCTCACTGCCACCAACTGAGAAGGTTATTTCCCTTTGACCATTAATATGTCCCTCTATAAGTCCTTGTAGAATCTTAATCCACCAATAACTCCGTAACCGTGTGTTTGACTGGTCCCAATTTTTGTAAGGACCGTCTCAGGAATGTATAGAACCTGTTCACCAAGTTTGGTGACGATCGGTCTGTTCATTCTTGAGATCTATATGCGAACACAAACACACAAACAAACAAACACATCGACCGAATCCTATACACACCCCTATACCGGGGGTGTAACAACATTCAAATAAAACAAAAAAAGCCGACCTACCGGCCCTATTTTCTGGGGTCATGTCACCCTAAACCAACATATATTTTTGTTTGGCCCATTAACCAACCAACCTTCCTTGTGTGAACTTGATGGTTGTCTGTTTACCTGCGGTTTTGAGCAGAGGTTTGACGGTGTCGGGGTGGTTGAGGTTGATTCGGACCCTCAGTGGTCCGAGCCACACACGGTAGAACTGGGGGAACTGTTCCGTCAACTTGTCGAAGTACTGCAGTCGTTCCACGTCGGTGCCCAGCTGACGAAACTGCACATGGTTTGAATAGACGGTAGACTATGTGAGTTATGCATCAGCGCACACACGCGTGCAAACGCATAAACACTTCCCCCCACCCACCCACCCCCCTCCGCCCCCCCCCCCCCCCCCGGCCCGCCGGCCGCACTGGAGCATGTAGTCGCTTTAAACTCACTGACACCGACACAAACACCCACACACACACACACCCACACACGCGCGCGCACACACACAGACACACACACACACACACACACACAACACACACACACACACACACAACACACACACACACGCGCACGCGCGCACGCGCGCACGCGCACACACACACACACACGCTTGCACACACAAACGCACACACACACGCCGGCACACACGCGCACGCACACTGTGACACAAGCACACACGCGCACGCACACTGTGACACAAGCACACACACTAGCACACACCATGGCCGCACACACACACTCTCTCTCTCTCTCTCTCTCTCTCTCTCTCTCTCTCTCTCTCTCTCTCTCTCTCTCTCTGTATGACAACAGTACCTTATGCACATTTCCCCAAATCCAGCTAAAGTCGGTGTCTCCGGGCAGACTGTTGAAGAAAAGGAAGTAGGAGCGATACCACAGCAACCACCGTACAACCTTCACCACCACCGTCGTCACCACCACCACCAACGCCGCTGCAGCGAATGTTGACAAGTTATCCGCCATGGCAGTAAATGCTTTCGCGCAGAAAGTCTACACAACGACTCACAAGTGACGACTTTCTGAACACTGCTGATGGAACGCTACACAGCTCAAAGTGTGTTGTCGGAGTCTAAGCCCTGGATGACTCACAAGTAAGAACTTTTTGAAATCAAACTGTTTAGGCCACAAAAAAAATAGGTGTGGTTACGGTAACATAGCCAAAAAAAATAGGGTAGGTAGGTAGGCAATCACTTTTTTTTTTTTTAACTTTTTTTCTAATGTGTACAAATTAAACCTACTTGACAGGGAAATAAGTGTGCGACTCGGGCGCTTTCGCTTTCATAGCGTTTTTTGCACTCGTTGTTTTTTTTGTTTTTTGTTTTTTTGACAAATGTAATAAAAAGTTATAGGATCGGCCCCTAAAAATAGGGTAGGTCGGGTTACCGTAACCACACCTATTTTTTTTAGGCCTTATGGACAGAACATAACTGCGCAGTTTCAGCGGCACAGACGACGCACGGCCTATTATTTATGCCGCGATAGGGATTATGACGAGTACTTGGCCTGTTTTCCTTTCATGCAACGTGTAGCGGGCT